>NC_085034.1:8197607-8326881 GCF_963692335.1 Osmerus eperlanus
TTCAGATTACTAGCCCACTTTCCTAACCGCTCAGCCACCTGACCGTCAGGTGGCTGAGCGCTGTATTTACAGCGAGTCGCTTTTACCTTTTTCTGTTTTTTTCTTTTTCTCCCTCCCCCAGCGCTGTGTTTAAAACCTTAGCAGGCTCTATTAATAGTGTGGCCGCCTGATCTCCAGTTAAGGAGAGGAGCGCATACGCACCATGCCATCTTCTGGCTGTCAGGCTGCAGCAGACACAGAAAAACAGGCTGTGAAGAAGAGGAGGAGGAGAGGCAGAAGGCAAAGAACGTACGAGTATAACCTACAGCACCGACCGGCTTGACGGTCCTAGTTTTTTGTTCCCAAAAAAAACTAAACAAAACAACAACCACGGAGCTAAAGCTAGAACTCGTTTATTTGGCGCCGAGACGGAAGCGGAAGGCGGAACACGTATCCCACACGCGGCGCCGCGTCGGGTACTGTCTGTGCCCGACGTGTGATATCACACCAGAGCCTGCGGGCGTGTCCCGGAGAGGAGGCGCTCTGTGAACGGAAGCCCTTTTTTGAAGAGGGGCCGTTTGCGTGCCGCACCGGGGGCCGCACCAGGCCCTTGCCCATGCCCATCGTGTCGCAGCTTCAGCAGAGGCCGGTCTCTGCCATCCTCTTCAACCCCTCCACCCCCACAGGACCTGCCAGCTTTTTGTCTCTGGCCGGCCCTTACTGAAGTCAAGCCGAAGACCACCTTCGGTCCCACCTTTGACCTCTGAGAGCCACCGCTCGCCCCCCCCCGCCCAACCCCCACCCAACCCCCACCCCTACCCCACCAACTCCCTCCCCGGTCTCCTCTCAGCCCCGAGGTTCCCCTCTCCTCCCGCCGGCTCACAGCGGCTGTCGCTTGACCTTATTCCAGTTCCAGCAAGTGACTCAGGGGTCATCTTAACCCCGGCTAGAACACACGCGAATGCGAGGGGAGGAATATGTGTCGTATTTTTAGGCCACTGAGTCAGACGGAGCGTGCGCGAGAGAGCGAGAGAGGGAAACGCAATCTCTCTCTGTGCCTTCGTACTCGATTTATTGTCTTAACGGGGTGCATGAAGAATAATGACCTAATGTGGTGTATTTGCAACAGGAGAAAGGCAGTTTTCACCGCTGGTTGGTGTGTTGCCATTAGATGAGATACGAGAACCACCCCCCACCCATCATTCCATGCACACAGGCCTCTCTCCTAGCCTGGAGAACTCCTCATCTAGAAGACCAGGCATTGCCTGCTGTATGCCCTCTGAGGATTGAAAAAAATATCTTATTCTTTACATTTAGGGAGCTCGAAGCGATTCTACTAATTCCTTTTGAAACAAGGAAGAGGGTGGAATAATAAGCCAGAGAACTGACGATTATTTCCGCCTTCAAATGCCGGCCTCAATGTCCTCAGAGAAGAAGTACAGTTAGTCATAGTTCGTTCCACTTCCGGCTCATTAGTCGAGCACCTCAGAGAGCTCCCCAGCAATAACAAATCTTTGTATCGGCTGTGGAACACACAGGTACGCAGGCTACTTGTGCTTGTTTTTCGACATGACACAAAAAAGGCCCCTTATAGCAGTGCCCTCCACCCTTTTTTTTTTTTTTCATCCCCAAAACGTGGAAGTTGATCAGGAAGAATGCCAACCATCCTCTGATGGTGGAAGGAGTCTCTCTGGAACTTTAGAGCCTCCTCCAAAGGCCTCAACACCACCAGGAGGTGGAAGAAAAGGGTGGAGGCATAGAGGAGGGGGCCACATCAAAGGAAGACCCTCCAAGTCCGTGGCGGCAGCTCTCAGCTGTAGCTGGCGGAGTGACCGAGTTTGTCTAGTCCCTTAACATCTTCCAATTGTATTGTCTAAGTGGGGAAGGCCTTTGATTTAAACCCCAGACCTCACATCGCTTCATATGGGGACGTTCCTCCCAAGTCATATCATGAAGTAAACTGTACAGAACTTGAGCCCTGAATTCCCACACCCTTCCCTGTAACAGCTGGGGCAGATGTCCTGAATAGATACACTCGACACAGCTCTGATAGTGATAATTGCGTGACACCTTATCACTTACTGGCCAGAAATAAGTCGCTATTACGAAAGTGCATCAACAGTGGCAAATATAGCCTGCATGACGCTCTCGCAGAGCTCTGCGAGGAAAGATGTTTCGTTTTTTTAAAGAACCTGGTTTTGACACTCCGTAGCGTTTTTTGTTCCATTATCTGTCTTTGCTCTGCCATTTTCCAAGGCAATGTTTATGTCGTCAGCTCTTTGATTGAGCAGGATTTCGAAAAGATTATATTCCACGCAAACTAGGAAGGAATTATCTGTACTAAAGCAGCTGATGCCCTGAGCTATACTGGAGATCTGGGGGTGAGATGAGATTGGAGAGGGATGCCAGGATTAGACACAGAGAGGCGTAGACCTGACAGCTCATCACAGATTAACAGCCATATGATCCCAAAGAAACAGACGCCATCCCTCAATCCAGAAATGTTTGTACCCCGGTCTGGAGTCAGGGACACAAAATCGAGGGAAAGGGTGGAAGTGATATCCATAGTTCAGGACTCATTCTGACCTTCAGAAAACACAAACCCAGGGAAGAGTTACACAATTACAAAGATGCCAAAAAAACGTGGCAGCCATTTTAGGTTTCAGGACTAGTGGTCGTGGTTCCTGTTTGCGTGCTACTTATATGTCAAACAAGCCCATTTAAGACAGGAAGTTTGGCTATCGACAAGGATAGAGTGATGTAACCGGGAGAAATCGGGCACGGAGGAGAGGGAAACATTTTGGTCGGCGGCAACCAGACACAGGAAGTGTCTCACCACCCCAAGACAGCGCGGCCATAACGAATGACCGCGACCGCCAACACCATGTGACGCATTCATCACCTCGCCCACCTTCCTCCCCGCCTTCCTCCCCCCCGCTTTCCTCCCCCCTGCCGGCGCCTCCCCCTGAGCCCCGCCTCTCCTCCACCGTGTCCTGGAGTACGAGGGAGCGTTTAGTAAATCAGGACAACTCCCCCTGGGCCTTAACGCAAATAAGGGCACCTCTCTCTCCTCCCCCCTCCCCCCCCCCCCCCCCCCCCCCCCCCCCCACACACACACACACACAAGCCCACAACAGCACCCACGGTGCCCCTTTTTCAGGCTCTACTCTATGGGCTCTGGGTTCTCCAGGACCCAGCCTGCTGAGATAAGGGTCCGGGGGCTCAGTAACTCCTGAAGTGGATCGCACCATCCTCCTCTTCACAGGCGGAGGTGATTTCCACCTGATGGGTGATGGATCAGTTTGACTTTGGGCGCCGTGCTGCAGTGATCTAAAAGCAGATGTCCCCGTTTGGCCATAAAGGATGACCATGTAAGGGCTTTACATCTATATCAGGTGTCTTTAATCTAGGCTATAAAGAAAGGCCTTTTTTTTTTTTTTTTTTTTTTGCAATTTCAGCCCTTCGTACGGGTTGTTTGACATTATTACCAGGCTGCTGAGTAGTGAACTCTATGTTGTTGCATGTGTGCGGGGTGAAGGGTTCCTCCAGCACCGTCACCCAACCCACCTCCAGAGAAGAAGAGAGCCACTTCAGATGTGTGTCACAGGCCACAAGCAGATAGACAGCTCCAAACTTGGAGTGTCACTCTCTCACGCACGCACGCACGCACACACACACACACACACAGCAACCCAAGCCATAACAAAGGACTGATCTGATTGATAACACAGCCCTGGCTTTAACGGCAGTTGCGAGTTTGTGGCACGGCTCCAGTAATAAACCATGTGAAGGTTGGAAAGACTGGGCCCCCCCCAAGTTCCCCTTCCTCGGGTTAGTTCATAGGACGGGCCTATCACTTTGGGCCAGGGGGGGAGCTAGTACAGCCTTGTAATTCACCCAGGCAGGAATGACATTTCTCAGTTTTGTGGTCCCAGAGGGAGAGAGGAAGAATGCCAGTAGTAATGCTGTATTACACTATCATTTGCTGCCTCTGCACTTTTTAATCTCAGCCAGGGCTGTGCGAATGTTCCCAGCATGCTGTTGCCACGGCGCAAACGACATGCGCCGCTGACCTATAAAAAGTCACCAAGCCGCCTCGCCGATACTGGAGGCCACATTAACATACATCTTCCTTCAGCGACATCAATCTTTTGTTGTTGTTGTTGTTGTTGTTGTTGTTGTTGTTGTGGCATGGTTAGAGAGCGAGAGAGACCCGATGAAAAGGGTTCTGTCAGAGATCTACTTTAGGTACAACCCCGGCTGATCAATTTTTCAAAGGGTCTTTGAAGTCCCCCTTGTTGAATGCCGAGAGGCCCCCACTTCCTTTTATGGACGAGCCTCTTCCTCATGTAAGGGTGCAACTAGGAGACTCAATCATGCATGGAAAAGCACCGCACTGTGGGACGACCACCTGGAAGGAACATGCAAGTTTGACGAGGGGGGGGGTGGTGGGAATGTGTGTGTGTGTGTCCCCGACCGGAGCTTTGACGAAAGTCTTCTGTCGTGGACTTCTTTGAAACGCCACGTTTTCCCGCGCGCTGTACGCACGAGCGTGGAGCATTTTCGCTAAGCGTGCTTTCGCGGAAAGAAATAAGGGGAAAAAAAGTCGACAAAAGGGCACATTTTTGCATTTCACTGCAGAGAATAGCAAGGACGAGATACGTTAACCCAATCAGGACCTCATGTCGTCTTAGGAGGCAAAATTGGAGAAATACACAAACTGGTTTCCATAACAAAGTATAATCAGGCTAACATTGTGATCTTTTCAGTCCTTTTTTCCTTTATTTCTATAATTGACCTCTTTCTGGTGACGTGGGATTCGCTGGCTGAGTGAGTCCATTGTTTGCGGCTGTGAGAGAGAAAAGCCGTGACGAGCACTTCCTCGCCTACACACAGGCAGGATGGAAAGAAAGAAAGAAAGAAAAAAAAGAGAGGCTTAAAAAAATAAAAATACAAAATAAACTGAAAGGAGAGACAATACACAAGGCAATAGGAAATCTGATAAAAAGCAGATGGTTTTCTCCGGTCGCCTCGCTTTCGCTCTCCAGACGAACGGAGGGAGAGAAAGTGAACGTAGGTGCTGTAAACATGCCTCGTGTGTCGGGCAAACAGCAAGTGGCCTGGACGAACGTGGTTTGAACTGTGCTCGCCAAACTGATCCCTGATTCTCATTTCACGACGCCCCATCGCGTTGTTGACTAAGAACGGGTCGAGACCAAGTTCATAAGACGAGATACAACTTGTAAATGAGCATTTAGAGTTAAGTCATCCACCATTTTATTAATTTTTTTATTCAAGTAAATCCCTTTACATAATCACCCTGAGCCAATCAGAGGTCAGGAGACTGGAAAGCGCTCGTTCAGCTGTATTCGTATGACAGAGCCGTTAAGAGGAGTTAAGAGGCAGGCCTGGGCTGGGTAGTGTTAATCAGCGGCTTCGGCGTGGGCACGGGGGCATGCCTCTTCTCTTAACTACACCACTGGGGTTCTCTTCATCTGCAGTCATTGTTTCTCCCTCTTACCGTCACCCCCCCCCCCCCCCCAATCTATGCAGATCATCAAATCCCAGCAAAGCGTGACTCGTCCGACTTGGGATGGCTTTTCAATTCGGTCGTGCAAGACGTGTCTCCTCACCTCGCCTCAGTCCTGGGAGTGAGGAGGGGGGGGGGGGGGGGGGGGGGGGGGGAGAGAGAGGCGGTGTGGAGGCTGAGGGGGGGGGTGGAGGGGGGTTACACCAGACACCCTGATGAAGCCGTCTTTGAAAAAGTGTCCCCACCCCACCCCTCCCGCCAGACAGCCTAATTGACTAATCCCATTGGTGGAAGAATAGGATGTGATCCTGTTACTCCCTGACCGAGACAGCCAGCCAGCCAGGCAGATAGAGAGAGGCCTGCTTGATTTGTACTCCAGCAGATCCCCATCTGGGAGGCTGGAGGTGGTGCCAAATGAGTTTGGGCTGCTGTTCTGCAAACTGACAATCTAAAATCCCCAATCACCACCTTCCCTCTCAATGTTTAATCAGGATGACCTCTTTAGCGGTAGCATGAATAAAAGATTAGAGAGGAGCCCCGATAATAATAAAGGAGGAGGCTGGGTATTCTGCATTTGTTTGAGACTTCTCCAGAGCAGCGCTTTCTAGGTTGGGAAATCAATTTTTTATTTGTTTCAAATACAATAACTCAAACTGCTATTCTGCAAACTTCTGAGTTTTCAAGAGTCAATGATGCTCCAGTTAATGTACACACTCGGAAAAAAACGGTTTACTTGACAGTGAAAGATAGCGGTTGAAAACGGTTCGGATGAAGCTTAAATCAAGCTATTCCCTGGAACCGAACACAGTCTAACCACTTTACCCTGAAAGACTGAAGGGAAAGACTGAAGGACTTCCTTGTACTGCACTGAGAAGTACATGTTATGGCCGTCTGCCGGCTTTGACCCGGGGGTCTCCTCCTAATGACATATCCTTATTCCAGTCTCAGCTTTCTCCCTCTCCCTCCCCCTCCCCCCCCATCCTCCCCCCCCCCTCCCTCAGAGCAGATAGATGGAGGTGAAGTGGGCTAAAGGAGCAGCATGTTGCTACGGGACACCAGCCTGTGAGTCTCTTACCTCTCCCATGGGTGAGACCAGCTCCTGAACTGCAGCTTGGTCTTGTGGAGTGATACCAGGGATCTTACCGTTGCGCCCCTACATCTCCATGCAACCGTGCGTTAGCATGGAAAAAAGATGGAAATACATAGTGTCGTTGTTGTCATTATTATTCCGAAGAAGCATTACTGCTTGGACCCGGGTACTTCCAAGCAGGAGCACCATCCTTTCCTCGCCCTTTAGCCGACTCTGAATTCATAAACATCGGAACCGCGGCGTCCATGCTAATGGTGACCGTGCAAATTCCCCGTGACGCATCGCTTTTCGAACGGCGCTTTCTCTCGCAGGCGGGAAAGGTTCACGCCGCTCAGGCCCTTCTCTTGGAAGCGCCGCGGCGGGGACGTGTCGACCGCCGTTGTCATGGTTACTGTCAACATAATCCGTCGGAGAGGGGCTGAGTAGTCGGGGCTTGAGCGAGGGACTCAGTGTTTGATGATAAAGTGTCTCTTTTGGCCGCTGCTGACTGCGCACAGCGGTGGCGTCGGCCGGCTAAGCTGCTGACCGCAGCCCCCCCGCCGCACGGCCAGCGGGCTGGCGGCGAACCGGGGGTTATCACCACAGAGATGAGCTGGAAAACCTTATCAAGGAAAAGTCAATGCCATTCCCGATGCTTTGCCCTTTACAAGAAGAAAAAAAAAAAGGAGCTGATCGTAATCTCCACTAAAAGTGGCTTCTGTTGGCCTTTTAAATAGTAACCTTCTGGAAGGTTGTATAGGGTGCCTTCTAGCGCCTCTGTATTTCTTTATTAGTTGTTGTTTTTTTATGGAGTTGTTTTTGTTCCTGTCACATTGGTGAAAAAGTTCAGACTGAAGTGTTTCTGTGCAAGAAAAGGGCTCTTTCCTTAGCTGCCTCAAGATCAACTGACCTCTGATGAGAAGCGCTTATGGAAGCCAGAGTTGGAATAGTACAGCGTCACAATTTGCTATGCATGAACTACCCTCGCATACATGAATTGCTCGTGTCTTCAGGAATTATCTATGACAACAACCCTCCCCCAAAAAAAAGCCTGTTCACCCAGCATGCTCCACTTCAGGGTAAATGGATGGGGGGGGGGGGCAACCATCGAGAACGGGAGCAAAAGAAGAGGGAGACTGAGCTGGAAATGTGAATGGGGTTGAACTGGTCGGTTCACACACACACACACACACACACAGGTGGCTGGACTGCGATAGAACACTTTGCTATGATACAGGGTTTGTGAGAAAAGAAAATGACTTGAGGAAGTTCATTAAGCGAGAGGCTTTTGAATGAGGGAATCTGAGCCGACGGGGCCCACACAGAAGACTGTCACAGGGACCATTGTCCCCCACACTTCTAATTACATTTGGATGTAGCAGGCTGGCCCCCATTCAGACTTGACACTGTAAATGCACTGCCCTCTGTGAATGGCTGGCACATACACACATTGACACACACACACGCGCACACATGCACTCTGTCACCTCCCACCTCCTCTGTCTCTCACACACACACACACACCCGGAGGCCAGGTTTTGCATTCCTCCCTGTGTTGCATGCTCTGCTTGGAGACAGTTGATCAATGAGAGGCTGGTGTTGGAATCTCAGCTCACAAAGCCTATACCTGTGGATTCCAGTAAGGCCATATTTGGGAAGCCGGGTGCACTTTGCGCCTGCATGAATATCAATATGCCATGTCCATGATATTAAGACCCGTTGCCATAGGTTACAGTCAGTTCCACCGATGAGATCTGAATGAACTTTGTAAATATCAAATTTGCCAATATAATTGATCACCACTCTATTCCATCCCCGCGAGCAGCGCGGGGATGGAATTTCACTGCTTGAGAAAAGAAATGTTGACCCCACTAAATGACAGTGAAAAACATTGATTTCTGTGAAACCATGATAGTTAATCTCAACTGTGCTGTAGAACAGTGTGAAATTGAGTCATTAAGCCAGCTAATGCTAAAAGCGTGTGCCAAATAGTGTAGAAAGATATTCTTGTTTTAAATACAAACTCAAATGAAACCCACAGTGTCAACGTTATGTTGCCATAAATAAACAAATGTGCCTCCAAAATGCGAAGTCATAAGATAGTACTAACACAAACAATTTGGAAATTACCATGGCAATTTTCAAAGGCTTTCCAACGAGAAAATCTAAAGCGCTACACCCCCTTGAGTATTGCTCTCTCTCTCTCTCTCTCTCTCTCTCTCTCTCTCTCTCTCTGAAGGGACCACAACACAATATGTCTGTGTTGAAGGATATTCGTACCTTTGCTTTTACCTTGACGAGTCACAAAAGACAGAAGGAAATGTTTCCTGAGCTTATGCTTATCACGACAGGTCCAGAAAGGCAAGAAGGTCTCTTTTTTGCCAACGTGTCCTGTCTTCCATTGCTTTTAGGCACAGGGCTTTTTTTCTCCTTGTTCGTTGTTATCGTAATCAGAGGCACTTTTCAAAGAAACCAAAAAGAGCGTACAACCTCGGACGCCGAATAAACAACTGCTCTTGCTATTTATAAAAGGACTTTCTAGTTTTGGAACAGACACTTTGGTTGGTGGCGTTTGAGTCCAGAGATATGTTGATAAGTTGACATACTCTACCGTTTAGCTTCTTTTGGTCATATTTCATTCTTGCTGTATTGTCAGGGAATATATTTGGATTGGACGCACGTTTTAGTCCGAGCACATGGTTTTCTACATCTCGCCATACCTTTCCAGGGCCTGAGGGGCAGGTGTCTATGATCCCAGTCTCCATCTTTCCAGCACGTCAACAGCTAGCTGGCTAGAGAGAGGGAGCCATTTTACTTCTGAGCACGGGAACAAACCGCCAATTACCCAGTCCAAGCTAACGCCCCCCCCCACACCCCTCCTCCCCACCCCAGTTCTTTTCCACCCTGTTCCACTGGCCGACGCCTTTTAATAATCCGGTTTACCACTTTCAGAACACAACCGAAGAACGACAATAGTCATTTTGCCGGCTCATTCTGGCGTCATTGGGGCCCGGCAATGAAAGTAAAGTGAAACAGAACACCGTTCCAGGTTCTAAGTTTCATAGAGGACGTCTCCATTTTCGGTTTGGGGAAAACTATTGCGGGAGGACAGAGGGACGTAAGAGAGAGGGAGAAGAGAGACAAAAGAGGAGAGAAACACAGAGAGAGAGAGAGAGGGAGAGGGGGGGGATTGAGAGAGAGAGAGAGAGAGAGAGAGAGAGAGAGAGAGAGAGAGAGAGAGAGAGAGAGAGAGAGAGAGAGAGAGAGAGAGAGAGAGAGAGAGACAGAGAGACAGAGAGACAGAGAGACAGAGAGACAGAGAGACAGAGAGACAGAGAGACAGAGAGACAGAGACAGAGAGAGAGGAGGGGTGGCCAGGCAGTCAGCATGGGTTAATTCATTGTGGCCTTCCTGCTCCTATCCGTCTGCCAGCAAAGCCACCTCAGCACTTCTCCACGACTCCCTGGGAATGAATGCTCGTCGGATAATGAGGCGTCGCCACACGCCTCTCCCTAACTGAGAGATGGGGCCGGCCTGTCGTCATTATCACAGGGGCGCTATGTTTAGGCCCCGCGGGCAGGTGCGCCGCAACCTGTTTACCTCGCTCTCTCGTCACGATCCATCTCAAAAAGGGAGGTCTTTATCCTGCGCACACGCTTGCTCCTCATCTTACCCCAAAACGATTCTCTCCTCCTTCCCGGCACGTCTTTAGCCTTTAATTGGCATCGGGAATGACCTTTAACTTGCTGCTCGAGTGGTCCAAAAAATGTCTTTTTTTGCGCCAACACTAATGACTGTACACCTCCAAACGGCCCCAATTTGAAGAGATGGAAGCGCTGGAGGTAAAAAGGCCCGGGGAGGCAGGAGAGAGATGTTAGCAGACTGGTAGACAGTAAGGGAGACAGACACACAGACAGCTCCCCCCCCCCCCTTCTCCTTCTCCCCCCTCCCCACCCGGCCGCTCGGCATTGTGGGAGCCGGGAAGTGGTGCTCTCCCAGAGGAAGAGTCATAGCAGAGTTTTTTGGGAGATGGTGTTCTTAATTAACATGGGTGTGGGTGGAGGGGGAATTTATGCAGGCCTTCCACTGGTGATTAAAAGGAATCTGCAAACAAAAGGGAAGGTGGGGGGGGGGGGGATTTGCCGTTGCCTGAAGTGCAGAGGGACAAAAGCAGGGAGATTTATAGTCCTGGGAGATTTAGCATGGGATCTGCCACTACTCTCTAGTGATGTGTGGGTGCCCTCTACTTGCCCCCTGCTTTCCTCAACACCTTCCAATAAACATGCATGATTCACACACACACACACACACACACTGTCCTTCTCCACTCTCTACCTCATTTATATGCCTGTAACTGCCAGGCCTGTAGGCTCATGGTAGGCCCAGGGAGCAGAGCTCTGCCCAGGCCAGGATGCCCTACTGGTTCCAAGGCCAAGCTTCCAACTACACATCCAGGCTGTGTCCTTGAGTAGGCCCAGAGGCTGGTAACTTAGGATACATTATTATCCACTCTCTACCCCCCATGACTTTGAATGCCCACTGGGGAGAATGTTGTAATATTATAATTAGGCTGTGCTGGAGACCTTGATTTGCAGCGTACTTCATCATTTGAAACGAGTTAGACTAAATAATGCTAAAGACTGTATGTGAATTTTAAAAAGGTAAAAATGTTCGGAAAACTTTCAACAGGGAGCCGCGCAGCCCCAAGTACCTCCTCTGTGAAACCCCACCTAGGTCCGTCAGATCCCGGCACCCCCCTCCAAACCTTCCCCATGCTTAATCACCCTTGCCTACGTCTCATTACAGTAGCCTGTAATGAGACGTCCTGGGATTAGCCCGAGTTTGGTGTCGGAGTGTGAGGGGGGGGGGGGGGGGGGGGGGTAGTTCCCAGCTCGCCAGCCTTGGGCAGGCACTCTCCACGACCTCCTACTTGAGAGGGGGGGGGGAGGCTGGGCAGGGGGGCTTAGCCGCCAAACCTAGGGGAGCCACTGAACGACCTCCCATCACCCCTTTCTCTTTTCAGAACGGCCCCCTGGCCAATTGGAGCGCCGCTCCCCAAACTCTCTGGCTCCTGCGCAGCGAGGAAGGGTCTGGGCAGAGGGAGTGGAGGGAGCTGCATCACTGCACCCCGCTGGGGACAAAGAGCAGCTCTTCCAGCCCTTCTCAAATGTCCAATTACCGAGCCCGTGTTCGACGGCAAACAGTTTTAGGACAAAAACCAGGCAACAGCTGACCCCCATGTAAGTAATATGTACAGGAAATAGGGGAAGAGCAGGAAGTGCATGTAATGAGATCTTCGCACGGCTTTCTTTTGCGATTTGGCTCATTTGCAAAGCATGAAACTAACTATTTCGGACTATTTCTAAATGTTAAGTAGCGCTGAGGAAAGTGGCCAAGGTGGACTATCTGTTGCCTGGAGACAGGCCAGAAGCGGCGTCATTACAAACGCACGCAACGTATTAATGATTGGAGCCTTTTTCATTAGACATCCCATATTGACAGTTCACCTCCATGTCTGTGACCTCCACCCTAGCCCCTCCTACCGCCCTGCCCTATATGAGAAAGAGGGTGTGACCAGAGCAGTGTGGAGTCAGCCCCTTGACAGGTTAACCCCTGACCTCTGGCCCTCTGCCCTGCTACTCACAGTCCCAGCTCACACCAGCAGCAGCAGGGGGACTCCTCCCCAAGCCCCACAGGACCCCGGAACATATTACCCAGCATACTGGCACCAGGCCTTTCCTGTCCCCCCATCCACAGATCTGGGACCTGCCTGCCAAAACTTCTAACGTGGGGCTCCACTGAACAGTCCTAATACCAGTTCAGTTGTTTGTTAGTTTTGTTATGTTGTGTTTTTGTTTGTGTTTTTTTTTGGGGTGGGTGGGGGGTGGGAGGGGGAGTCTTTTTGCTGTTTTTGAAAAGGGTGGCGTAGAAGTCTGTTGTCGTAGGCTGAACACGGTTGTTGTGGAGCTGAAAGCGATATTGTTATGTAACAACCACAACATCCTTATATTTGAGGCACAGTAAGACTGCAATGTCTTCCATTACATAAATGGAGTGTCAAGGGGTCATCTTAGAGACAGCATGCCTGTATCTATGTTGGACATTACTAAAAGCAGTAGTAATATCCTTTAGGCGGGACTAAGACCAAGTCCTGAGGATCTAGCAAAGCATAAACATGCTGTTGCTTACTATGACACAGCCAATTAAAACCATTTAAAATGTTTGGTCACAGGGCATTGTGGGTACACTCTGACCTAGTTTGACCCCTCTGGTGGTTTGGGGGGGGGGGGGGGTCGGATGCAGACAAAGTCCCGCCTGCTACCCAACTCTACATCCAGCTCCTCCAATCACGGCTCCTCTCACAAGGGCTGCCACAGGTGAATTCGGCCAATCAGGCGTCCGCTTCTCCCCAGGCCGAGCCTGCCTGTGTAAACAGATCTGGGCAAATTGCTCCTGACAGGATGCTGAATTGCTGTGGAGCAAAGCGACACCACTCTACAGCCGGCCAGCTTTAACATACTCTCACAGCACTTTCTCACTAGCCTTTGAACATTCCGCCCCGTGAATCCACTGCATACATCTCTCTTTTCTTTGATTATCCTGGGTTCTTGCATCTTAAAACGCCCTCTACCCTAACCTATTCAACATCCATTTTCTCACCTCTCCCTGCCTATTTCACTCTCTTTCTTTTCCTTCATTTCTCTCCCACTGGCCCCTCTTGGCTTCCTCTTTGCTTTCAGTAGTTGAATTCAGTCAGATCCCCTCACTCATTCTCCACAACCCCCTGACACAACAAGATCCCACTGTATAAACAAGAGCATTAGGACCAACCAACATAATTATACCTCTGCTCTGACGCGAGTTAGCAGTGTTGATTTAGCCCCCTATTCCCATCCTGCGTACTGTCCCAACACTCTCCCCAGCCCTCCTTCTGCTCCCGTTGGTAGATAGATAAGCTAGGCCAACTACTCCGAACAGGAACGTTTGTAAAGAGGCAAGACACAAATAAAAAAGATAACAAGTGCACCTAATCCCCGAGCAGACAGCCTTGGATACTGAGGAAAAGGACTTAATGAGGAAGACATTTGCACATTTCGAAGGAACACAAGTTCCTCTGGTTACAAAGGCCTCCAGCCAAAAGACACAAATTGGCCTTATTAGGTATCCATTGGAGTCACGATTAGGGCTTTAGCATTGCTGTTGACATGCACACCAGCTACATCCCTATCTTTACAAGGGGGAAATAAATGTATTTTTCATCTGTGTGGATTCACAATCCACATGAAGATGGAACGCGACAGTAAAAACACACACAGTAGTAGAACCTCACGACCTGACTGGCAAGTGAGATCCCATGATGCAACAGGGCGCAAGTTAACCGTGCCATGAAAAAGAACCCATGGATCTATTGTTAAAAGTTTCCGTGACTTGGGTCTTTGGTGACTGCGTGGCATCGGGCCCATGTTTGTGCTACAGCAGAAGCACACATTTGAGGATGGGAGCTAGCCTTGAAGGTAACACAAGGTCAAACTGACAAAGATCATTCAGGCATGCGTCAGTGCTGTTTCGTAATGAGGTTTTGTAGTCGCTGGTATTTCTAATCCTTCCAGTCCTGCTGCTTCCTTTAAATTCATATTTACAATGTCGACCACACAATGAGGACATAACAGACTTCAACCATAAGCTTCTCTCAGCATTTGTGCAAATTCAAAACTACCTGAAATGATGCCATATGATATACTTTGTTTACAATAAGAATACAAAGAGAGTACACTATTTTCCATAATTCTACCAATGATGAGGTAATCACTTCCAATAAATAAAAACACCTTGGGTAAAAGTATCCCTCTAAATGGACATTTGTAGAGAAAATACTAATTTTTAAAAGACAGATTTCTAGCTCAGGCATTGGAATAACTTACTGTTTATATGCTTTAATGGTATATTCAAAACAAACGAGAAAGTTAGATATAACAGGTTATTGTTAGTGTCAGACATACTTTGTTTGTAAAACACAATTGGTCCCGTTTAGGCTGTGACACAACTTATGTAAACATAAGACTGTGCATTACTTAGCGACGTAAACGTGGAAGAACGTATTAGCAAAAAGGAACTTGCTGGGAGTAGCCCGGCCGTTTATAGACGAGCAGAGGAAACTAGAGGTCATATTTGCTCATAAAAGCAACAGAATCGGCTCAATCCAGTGATTAAACCCTGTGCAGTGCTGACTCGGGCTTTCTCTCTTTTCCCATCTCCCCTCCCCCTCCTCCAAAAACAGCATCAAAGCTATCAAAATGGTAATGTTAGGCATGAATGGGGCCCATCCCCCTCCGCGAAACTCTGCAGACTTTTTCTCCATGTTAGGAAGAAACCAACACCCCTTCTCTCACAAAATGGAAGCTTCCACTACCAAACTGAAGCGCTTTACAAAAACACTACAACAAATACAATAACATGTTAACCTTCCCGAACACCAAAGTAACTGATTGAGACGTAAACACCGAGTCGAAATTAGGTTCTCTCCTAATTACAGGCTTATTTCAAAGCAATCTGGAAAAATCAAGGCCCGCTTCAAGTGCTGAAAACTGCATTCCATAAGGAACGGGATCGATTAAACTTAAGCGAATAGAAGAGAACATAGCGGCCAAGAAAAAAACTACAATCGATTGACTTGACCAACATAATCTAGATGATGATTTTATTTGACTAGTTTGCATGCCTTGGTAGATTCGATAACTTCACAAAATCACCGAGGCACCGTAGTGAAACAGCCTTGTGACTTTAAGCGTTCTATGGCATCTGTTCGTGGTGCTGAAAGGATAGCTCCGTTCTGGGCGTCGGAGCTGTTCTAGAGCTAAGTAATGTCAGCAGCACTTCAAAATACAAACTACACCCATATGCTATTAAGTTTAATCACTTATTGTAAGTCTAAAGTTAATCTTAGACACCATTCGATACAAGATAGTAAAAAAGTGAGAGTGTAAGCGTGGTCGAATCAAAATGCAACCTTATCGTCATGTGACCAAGGAGAAATAATATCTCAAGACAAGCTTTAAAGTAACAAATAAGTCAATGGAGTACAGAAAATAAACTTTACATCCGGTGCTATGTACAATAATAAGAATTCGATGGTAAAACTTGATGCATGATGTCTACAAAAGTAAGCTACCGGATACTTCAGCATCTCCTTTATTAGGCTACTCTCCAGAAACATGTCGACCTACTCAAAATGGACGCTAAATTTTTCAACATTTCATGTTACACAACTTAGTGTATCGGGACAAAACCTATGTAAAGGACACCTGCCACACAAGACAACCCACAAAATGAATCTCAATATTCCACTTTTTAGCGATTTGTCAAACACATTGTTTTCAACATAGCCTGAGGATCTATTACAATACAACGCTACGCCGTCACATCAAAAATAATAATTCATAGTAAAGCAAAATATGCATTTCATCTTACTTGTTTTTCGCTTAGTGCTGTTATTCTTGTTTGCCTTTCGTGTAGTTGTTTCTTAAGCTCTCCATCCTACAATTGAACAAAAGATTATCAGTGTAATTGTAGATTAAAAGGGATCAAAACACCAAGTGAAACAATGTCGACACAAATAAAACTTAGGGTCATCTGCTGCCTATTTCAGCAAAGTCATGTTGAGGACAAAGCGGAGCAAACGCTGCTAAGTAAATGGGGTTAACGAAAGAGGAGATTTATGCTGATAAAGTTTTTCGTACACTCCCAATTCAACTGCCTGATCTTTAGGACGACTATAATGTTCCAGAAATAGACAATTACCTGTGGGTCTTGCTTCATCTGTGCAACTACTTTCTAATCGAAGATAAGAACGAAAAGGGAATAACAAAAGTGTTTCAAGTTAGTATGTAAGGGAGGAACAAAGCGGTGAGCATACAGCGAGTCAGTTTCTTGCACCTCATAAATATTCAGGTCGCGTCCTGCTCGCCACACAGCACAACCGCATTATTACTCCAAATTCTTGTTGCTCGAAAAGACCTACGACAATATCAAAGTACTCTAAAAAGTACACTAATCTCGTTTGAAAGTGAACGTTATGGCGTCACTCGACATGAGAGAAACATTGTATCGCATACTTATTTAGTCGGAATGTAAACCTCTACGTTTCAGCCCCTCTGATTTTTTTCCTACCGCTCTCACTTGCTTATAAGACCAATAAGGGTAGAATAACACGATCTTTCATTTACCTGATGACATTGGATTTCTACTTTCAGCGCCTCTTGCAGGCCCTGTAGTTCCATTTTCCGACTTCAAAAGCACTTTTCTCCCACTTTCGATGCAATCAATGTGAAGTTTAAGTGAATTAAAGATTTTTTTAAAAGCGACAATAACAGTCGAAAGAAGAACTACTCAGGCTGCAAAGCAAGTTCTCGCTTCTTTGCTGGGTATAGGACTCATCACTCACTTTACGCCAGTGAGCAAAGTGCTCCAAAGACAGCGGAAAGACTTCGGTACCTGGGCTGCTCCACTTCAAATATAATAGCACATCGACGCATCCGGCCAAAACGATCGGTATCTATTTCTTTGGATAATTTTGAGTGGAATAAGGGGGACTATATTTTGTCCGAGTCCGCGGCTTGATTTCACTTTGCCTGAGGAAAAGTTGCGCTTCGGCTGTCAATGCTAATTCGAAAGTTCCCGGATGGAGCAGTGAAAGAACAGAACTCTCCCCTCGTCTGTCTTTCTCTCCGCCTCTGTCACACAAGCATGCGTTCAGTCATGCGCATTCCCTGAAATGCACTTAGACAACAGCCCACTATGGATAACTATTCTACAAGTTAACATACGACCAATTCATTTACTCACTTTATTTTATGCTGAAATCACTGTCTCATGTCGAACAGTGAGCTGTCCAATTGAGCAATAGGCCTATTCTCGAAATAGAAATATACATTAGCCTATATTCTGTTATTCTATTCAACATGTTAACCTTGTCTAGTTTGAATAGAATTCCATACCGAGTTTATACACTGATGGCATTTTAGTACAGTTAGTTTATTTATGTTTGGCTCTATCAAACAAACAAACAAACAAACAAACGAAATGACATCAAGTTGATATACATTATTTTGATAACTTATAGGCTATTGATAAAAATTAATATAAGCGAACTTGTGAGCAGTCTGCATTTCATCAATAGGACGGTATGTAATGTTGTCCTTGGAAAACAAACCACCCATCTGAATGTAACGTTTTGTTCACCCAAATAACTATTATTTTCTATTTTTTTCCAAACTGACACCCTCGCCCTGTGTTCAAGGTTTAGTCTTACCCCTCCCCCTCCTGCGTCCGCCATCCTTCAAGGCACACAAGTCAAGTTGCAATTGGAGATTTTCTGATGTGTGTTGTGCAGTGGGAGCCAACCAGGAGTTGAGAATGCTGCATATGCTTTCAGACCGACTCGAGCCGCGATGGTGAAGAGCGAATCAGCGCTTCGGAGTGGGTCGGGCAGAGGAAGGATGTGAGTTGAGAGTTGATGTAAGAAAAAGAGATTGCATTGCTGTACATTCCCATCAACTCAGTGAAAAATTCAAGTGTGTGCTTGTCAAGCCTAGTTTATTATGAATGGCCAACGATGAAATTCCTATCCAATCAAAATTAGATTTACAATGTAAGTCATGTAGGCTATAAAAATAAACACAGCAAGAGATCCAAACATAGGCAAGTAAAAACACCGTAGGCGTCCAACTGAAAAAGTAGCACCATGGACAGCGACAGAACTGCAACGCTATTTCCCCACATTAAGTGATTCTGGTGGCTCTCACATAATCATTACTCGATGTTGAAAGGAAGTTATTTATTCATGTTGCACAGCTAACTCGCCTTGAGCCATCCTCCATAGGGCATATTAATGTAACGTGAAAATCCCTCGGGATCGTGCCTTGCCGCTGTTTTAAGGCGTTCAAGAAAGGAGTTAGTTAATCGATTTTTGTGTTGAAAAGAATAGCCTTCTCTACAGCCAAAGTAGCCTGACGCTATAAACTGAAAACCTGCTAGATTCAATAAAAAAACACAAAACGTGTATCATGCAACCACAATGATATCAAAAAAGACATCTTTGATAGTTTTTATGGACTTTAGGCAAGCGGATTTTTCAGTCCCAGCATGGAGAGGTCCCCATCCCCCACCCAATACAGGTCGGAGCCTCTGTTGCTGCCGCGGCGCTACATCAGCTGCTACTTTTCATTTCACGGCTCAGCGGTGAAACTCTTGAACTCCTCTCTGAAAACGACCAGCAGTCGCTTTCGATTGCAAGATGCTTTGGGTACGCTTCGCCACCGTCGCGTCATTTGCTCAGAATAAACAGAGATACAGCAAAATAGTGAAATTGCTGTGCTTGGGGTTTTTTTCCCTCTGTTTAAAGTTACAGCTCTAGACTACCGATGTTCAGTATGTGAAGCACAATTCTCACTAGATTGAGGCTAGCGCCTTCAGAAGTATTTGATTAACATAGGTCAATGACTTATCCAGAATGACACATTAGCCGGTTATTACTCAGCTGGCAAAATGCAATTAGTCTCCGAATTTTAGTAGATTTCTTTTTTTTTTTATTACCATAATTTGTCTTCAGTGTTCAGTCAATTGGTAGTAGCCTGCATAGCATCTTAAACCCACAAGTATTCCTTCTAAAAATCAGCCAGTTTACAAGCTTGTGCTTGTAGCCTTGATTCTTGACTCTCTTGCTTCAGTGGGCTATCCATAAAATACTCATCAACTGCTGTGCTTTGGAGCCTGATGAGCAAGGAGTGGCCGGGGCTGTGCTAGTGTAAGCAGCAGTCACTGTGTCTAATGGCTGATTGAGTGAGTGACACACTTCCCTGGAATAAAGCAGAAATCTGTCGCTAGTGTTCTACTGTTCACTGCTCTACAGTGCACCTCATCCATGAAGAGTGGACTCGAGTGCCCTGGGCAGCGCTTAGCGTACACCATGATCCTCAACACGGCCTGCCAGCCCAAGGCCTAGTCATGAGTAAGCATGTAAAACCGGCTAGGCAGAAGATAGTTGGGGGAGGGGGGTGGGGTGTATGAGGTGAGGCCTTTGGAGAATCACCACCCTTGGCTCCAAGCATTATTGTCCACAACCAAAGGATCCAGGTTCCTCTACTGACGTCACACAACTTTTCTCCAATGCCTGGGTCAGATAGACCTACACTCATCTCTTGAGCAAGGCGAGAACCACGTTCAAATCAAGAGATTACGTTCGTGGTGGGAGATTATGTAAATAGTTTCCACACTTTGCCAAATGACAACATAGGGCTTTGAAGATCCCACTGACCCCCCCACCCCATCCCTCCCTACACACAGACACACACGCATTCCACCTCATTTGAAAGGACTGCAGGAGTAGATTGTCCCAATTGATGATTATAATTTAGACATAAGGATATAAGATGATTTGAAATGCCAGGGGGTCAGAGATTGGGGGAATAGTTTGTTATTTGTCTCAGAGCATTTACTGTTCTGGACTAAAGCTAAACTGGGAGGGTAAAGTGAAGCACAAAGCCCGCAGGAGCTAATAAATCAGAATACAGCCAGGAAGGTAATATTCCAATTGAAGCATTAAAGCATGTTATCATTTCACTAGAGTGCATCATTTCAGTTTCATCTAAACATCAACACAGTTGTTTGTTTGTGAAATTCTTTTCTTGTAAACCTTCTATCCCCGGTAATCTTGCACTGAATGCATGACATACTGTATACACATTTATAAGACCCAGCAATGAGTTGACGGTAAAATGTGTCCTCATATCAAACAAGGCACTTTATCATTGGAGCAGTGCACTGACATTTTTATTCAGTCCAATAAATGGAAACTTGGCATACTGTATTGCACTGCGCACTCAGAACATGAGCCAAAGAACATATCCTTCTCGACTGATGAAAAGATACCCTGACATTTGTCTGGATGAGTATTTGGGCTTACCGGAGGTTGACATAGATGTCAGCTGAGCGCATGCACAAGGTCGGTTTGAAGACGCAGGGCTGTCAAGATACAGCGACACTCGGACCCCGAAACGTCTGTGGTCTGACTAGATGGGTATTCTGCAGCAGTGGGATAAGTAGGCAGTAATGTTAACAACATGTTAATAACATATTTATGAACCGATATTGTATTGGTTTATACCATGCAGCCATGTGCATAAATGTTATGAACACGATGAACCCTTCAGTCTGTTGTGCGTCCCCCGTGTCCTTCCAATGTCTTATTGCTGTGCCGAGATAAACTGTCCGGCTTCTGCCATTTCTGCCCCTGTAAAGCCTTTTGACACAGGAAGACATTTACTAGACAGTAAGCAAGTGACCCACTGCTATTTCATGCAGTCCACTGGTCTCCAGCATCGGAGCAGCTTGCTGTGCACTCTGTGGAGGTTCATTGGTCTCTCTGTACCTGTGGCTGCCCAGTCAGGATATACAGGACTCTGATACACACACACACGCTAGTCCTGTATCCGTTTTCAATCATTTGACCTTGAGCATGCACAATCTCTGCCCTAAGAAATACTGTGTCAATCTACCACTGAGAATCCACACTAGCAGTTTTGTTTGAAGTCAGCGGTTAACTTCGGAATAAAACACAATGAATCACAACGTGTACAGTGACTATTCTTGGCCGCCCTCGAGTACCCTTTAAGCCAGTTAATCAATTTCAATCAAACACTGTTGATTTCATTATGCTACTTTTACACAGTCTTCCATTGTTGTATTTTTAAAGCAGAAATGTACTGTAGGTAAAATGAGTCATGGGGTGTTTCAGTGAACATTGGGATAACAGAAGCCTTTACTGACCCTTTTACTCTCTTTGGGGTTGCTTGGACAAAACACAAATGTTTTTGGTGTCGCACTGAATTAATTGCTGAGGCTGAATTCAATTTAATTCCCTGACTCAAGTATTTGTGTTGGGTTAGCAGTTTGTGTATGAAGTGAACAAACAAACATGGCTGACGTTGTTTTCCTCCCAAAGAAGATTAATGACAAGAAAGAAAAAAAGGATTTCGATTCAGCATTGTCAGGGGTGGATGTTCTCACACATAACTAGTTCGAATCCTTAGTATCACTGCCCATGTCTAGTTATGAGTTACTAGTTATTCCAGTCCAGGTGTTCACAACAAAGATGATTTATTCTGATGGGAATGTTTGATAGAATCCAATGTGATTCATGCAGAATAATGTCAGTGTGTGGGAGGCTAAAGCAAGTGTCATGAAGCCACTGAGACAGAGACTCGATTTTTTTAGCATTGCCCTCTTCGGTGTCTCTGCCTCTCTCAAAAGGTGGTTGCCTCAGAATGATTGCTTCAGGCGGTCTGTTGGAACAGTAGAGGGCGGCAGCAGAATCTGTGTCATAGCACAGCAAAAGAAATGGCAACGATGGAGCCAAAGAAACGTGAGAAGAATAGACAATGTGATTTGAACAGTAAAGTTCATATGAAAAGGTTAGACTTAATATTGAATGACTTGACAGCGCTGAGGGGAATCTGTTTTGATTGGCTCCCCTCTTCCTTTAGACAGTATTTCCAGACCGCACGAAGACATCTCCAGTTTCATCTCCATAGTGATTGTTTATTGACAAACCCAGACAGACTATTTCATGATTTCCCATTGTGATAAAGCAGATCTCTGTGTCCTCACTGGCAGTGACACAGCTCTTTGGCACCCATTACGCTTCTAAGTTTGAGGATTTAATATGAATGAATTATTAATTACCATAATTCAATCATCTCAATCTGATTGTTCTAAACTCCCGTCTGTGTTGCCAAGGCAGTTATTGAACCATCCAGCATGTAATCAACTGGCTTTGAACAGTCTGATGGGCAAATTCATTTATCAGATTTCCCCTAGGTAGAGGATTGGGTTTTGAAGCTGTGAGTGAAGAGTTATTAAGCTCTGATGCTGTGTACTCTAGCACAGAGAGGGGAAATCCCAAACAAGGTCCAACACCCTTTTAAATGTTTTTGTTGTTGTTGAAGTGCACAGTTCATGTGTGTACTGTTCTTCAGTCATTCAGTTAAAAACTGTCTGTTTAAGTTCTATTTTCTGTATTTGAGAGGAGGGTCACAAAGTAGGTGTGGTCAGTTGATGTGTGGATTTTGTAAACGTACAATAATGTATTGCTTTAGCATATTTCATTGTTATGTTGTTGGTATTCAGCACAAAATCAATACAAGCATTTAATATGGCAACCGCCCAAATGCCAACTGAGAGAAAGGTATCAAGCCAATGTTTCTTTTTCAAACCAAGTGGAGTATAATGTAGATCAATGTGTATCCTTTCTTAGTACCCCTCCCAGCCACTAGAAGGCATTAAGCTGATTGCATCCCAAATAGAGTTGAGCATTAGAAGTCTCTCTGCTACAAATTGTAATTTTTGACTTGAAATATTCTACCATACAATACCATTTACAAATTCAAATCAGACCAAAAAAAATACTTCCCACAAGTTAGCTAAGATTTTTTCTTCTTTCTTGATGATTTATTCTTACATTTTAAATTTTGTACCATTAGTCCATTGGTTTTGAATGTTAACCTGAACATTGGTGCCTGTTTCACATCACCTATTCTGCATTACAATTACACTAAAGTGTACACGGACAGATAACACAAAAATGGTTCCATTAACATCCAATTATATTTGCTTTTAATTTGTCTCTACACTAATTGCTGCTTCTAATGTGACAGTTAACTAATTGAGTATAATTACTGCTTCACTGATCTTTAGTGCTTGATTGACATTTAAATATGTCTTGTGAACAGACCTCCAATTAGAAATGCATGCAAAAATGATAATAAGGGCCTTGAGATTTAATCAAGAACATAATCAAGGAAGAATAAAGATGTAAAAGTCTAAAACCATTTAAATGAACCGCATGTACCCCATCTCTGTTCCTGGAATGGCTGAAAACGAGATGTTCTCAGTGTCTGACTTAACCCATGCTAGAATTAGAACTACTAACATTTTCAATAATCACTTATGTTCAACATCCCCTCACTGGGAGATGATCAATGACTTCTTCGCCCGCTTGTGGGACACCAGGCTTTGATTCTGCAGCACCTCTGAAGTCTAATTCTCGGGGAAATCTCAAATCATATTGATCCGTTCAGTCCTGCAGAGAGGAGAGCCTCTGCAGGCTTTCACCTTGCAGATTGGTTGTTAACAGCACAGAGCCTGCAGAGTGAGATGACCCCCACACCCATAGAGCCCCCCCATCCACCCCCCATCTCATCAGCCCACAGTAATCTTCTCCACACAGCGGGCAGAGGGGCCCCCTTTTGTTAGCAGCTCAATGATGGCCCTCCTCCTCCAGGGATAGAATGGGCCCGATGGACGCTCTTACCTATAGGCTTCTCTGAAACTGTCCAACAGCAACATTTTGTGGAGGGAGGAACAATAAAGCGGTAGGAATGGCCCCATGGTAATAACCTATATGATCCACACGTTTATTTGTACTTTGAAGCATTTTAGAGCATAGTCAACCTTTTTGTCTCCATTTCTGAAGCCATATTCTCCTGTGTTAGACAGGTTTCCCTTTTTTGTAGTGCCAAGGTTCCCCGTTTTCTCTCCGCCAGCTGGTCAAGGGTCTCCTGCTGCCGCTAGGGCCCCCAGCTCACTTCCTACTTTCTATAGCACCTGTTCCTTTTTGGCAAGCTAGTGTAGGATCCTGAGAGCTTGGAGACCAGCCATCTGCTCCCCAACTCTGCACCATTTCACCCTCGATCCCAGGAGTCTTTGCATCCCGATTTATTGCAGCATTGAAACCTAGCTCGAGCTGTAATGGATTGGCTCACAAATCCCAGAGTGAAAGCAGAAAGGATGGTCTGTGTGTATGCAATAACTCTACCATTTTATGCTAACCCAAACATTACATCTACTTGACCCTGAAGCTTATTGTGTATTTGTACATTTACTAATGTGCACAGTATATAGGCTATTGATTCAGCAAGACTACTCTACATAATATGTACATATAGTAGCCTATGTAGGCTATTGATTCAGCAAGACTTAACTCTACATAGGCTTCTAAATAGGCAACAGACTATTCCTTGACTCTGGCCATCGAAATACTGTAGAACTACGCTTCTGATCCAACATTTTCTACACTTTTCTATATGCACTATTTGTAGGCTACATCGCTTTGTATAAAGGTCTGCTAAATTCAAGCATACAGTATCATGTAAATATGGTCCTACTTGTCCATAAAAGAAAGAGACATAAAGTTTACACTTTCTAAATAGGCTACTGTTACATGTATACACAACCATGCTGTAGTTCGTAATATGGTCAATTATTTTAGTGTTACAGAATTGTTACAGAACTGCAACTATACTACAACTCCCATGGCTATAGTGTTTTCACTCGTGCGCAGTGGCCACGAAGGCAGCCGAGGCGCGCGGATATCCCGTTTTGTAAAATGGCGGTGTGAGTGAGCCCATTTAAAATTGACCAAACTGACGCCTAAGCCGGCTTTTGTTCAAAGTTAGCGAACGTTCCGAATCATTTAACACTAAAGGGGTACTCATCGAACACGTAATTCAAGAAAAGGTATGTCTGTGTATATTAAATTACAATGTGTATTAGTAAACTGCCTGACGGTGCGACGCTAGCGAACATTAGCTAGCCTACTAGCTTAGCTCGAAAAGCAGAATTTCCATTCAAGTCGATGGTGTGTTAATTAGCTGGCGTTGACTAGGCTAGCTAGCATGCTAGCTAGGTAACCATGCAGTCAGTTTAGTGGAGTCAATACGTCCTGATCATATGGTCGTGGTGTAAAGTTACACTGCATTTAGGTTTGGCAGATCATTCTGGACGTGGTCTCATGACTGTCTACCTTCGCTAGCTTCACTGGGCAAGTCATCGTGTGCTTGCTAACTAGCGGATTCTACAGTTTCGTTTGAGTGTAGCGTAGCCAACTAGCTAGTACGGTAATCGGTTAGTAATAAGACAAGTTTAGCGAGCTAGTGCAGCACCACCATCTTATATATGTTTTTGCCGTTAGCTGTCATTTTTAAAGGGACGCGATCCATAAGAATGTAAAGTCATCTAGATTATTACAAGGTAACATGCTAGCTAGCTGGCTAGAAACAAATTGACCACACGTTACCCAGACAGGTGCACCTCAAACTTACTGGTGCCCGGCTACTTTTGTGGTCCTGTCTAGAGGGCAGGCGACTTGACTTAAACTAGCTGGGCTGTTGCTCCGCTATGCAGCGTAAGTAGTGTTTTGTATTACTGTGTGTTGAGTATCATAGTTAGAGCTAGTGATAACTATGTCTTGAGTCTTGGTCATTTGCTCTATGCGAGGACGTTTCAAATCTTTAATCTTAATCGCAATTACACAAACGATAGGTAGACATAGGCCTGTGTTAGACCATTCTTTTTGTTCAGCAGGTTAGTGCCAGTGTACAACTAGGCAACCAATAGTGTGATTGTAAACAAACAATACATACATAGTCTTGTTATTTTTTAATTGTTAATGTTGCTAATTTGTTGTATTTTATTTACAGAGACGGTAGTTGTGATGGCAAAGAGGATCGCTGACAAGGAGCTCACGGACAGGAACTGGGATCAGGAAGATGAGGGGGAAGAGGTGTGACCACTAAGTTGCAGATATCCCAGTTATGAAACGTGTGGTTGCCACGACGACTTCTGTCCCGACCTGTAGACAAACAAACATTGTTTGGCTTTGCTCACCACCACACAAATGGATGAGACACGCTAGGATGAGGTCACTGTGATAACCTGATAATACGCGATTGCGTCCACAAGTGGAAGAAAAAAAAACAGGTTTGTAAAGGATGCGTAGCTAACGGTGACTTTCATCCATCAGGCGGGGACTTTCTCAGTGGCGAGCGAGGACGTGCTGAAGAACAGGCCGATCAAGAAGGCCAAGCGTCGAACTGCCGGCACAGAGGTAACACCCCAGGAACCACCCACACGCATGCTGGCAGAGGGCTAACCTCGCGGCACCCAAACCTCCAAAGAGGAGCGCATGCCTTTTACCTCCGCTCAGCACTCAATGGAGCTTTTATCCCCCTGCCATGCACCGCACAGTGTACATTATTCACGCGCTTCCTGTTTGTCCCAGGGTGACGGCGGGGGATCCTTCAAAGGGTTTAAAGGGTTCTCCCTAACCCCGACGTCGGCAGCCGGAGGAGGGACCACAGGGTTTTCCGGCTTCGGGAACGGAGCCGGTTTCAAGGGCCTCAGCGGTCTGACTAACGGGAACACTGCAGCCCCCAGCTTCGGGGGCTTCGCCTCGCCGGCTGCCAGCACGGCCACACCTGGTGAGGGTCCCGACCCGGGGCTGAAACAGCACTGCTTTAGTGTCGCGGAATGGGAACGTTCTAAAACATATATAGGGCTATTAATTGATTTAAAATGGTACTTCTGGACTATGCTTGATTTGTGTATTATGAACTAGTCTGTCCCATATTATTATTATTTATATAACAGAATATCGCACTCGGAAGGTATTGTACTCTCATAAAATGAACATTCTGTTAAATGTCAGCCACTACTGGTCCACTGTTGATATGTAATTGAGTTGAAAATTCTTCCATTGTTGTGGACTGGGGTTTGACATTTGAGGCTAATGGAGCTGAATCAGCAGGGTGCTGTATGTGTGTAGTGTGTGTGTGTGTGTGTGTACGTGTGTGACTGCGTGTCTTTGTGCAGCTCCTCGTCCTCTCTGCTCAGTGCTTCAGGGCAGAATGGCAGGGCTGCAGTGTTCCGCTCAGTCGGGGGACCGCCGTTTGCCTCGGTGGGGGGAGGGGTGCTGTCACGCTCGCCTAGGCAGACACAGCCCGGCTAGCTCCCCTCCTCCTCCTCCTCCGCCATTCAAACACGGGGCACCTCAGAGGTATTTCTAGATCTGTGTGATGTAGGACTCACCCCCCCCCCCCCTCCCTGTCTGTTCCCCACCCCCCCTTTTCTTCATCTCAGGTTTATTAACATTCAACGGCCCCGCCTCCACCAAGCCTGCATCGGGTGACATCACAGGCAAGCAGACCAACGGCTCCGCCCCCAGCTTGGCTCAGAGCTCAGGCTCCAGCCGCAGCAGCAGCAGCAACAAGGAGTACAGCCGGCAGCTCACAGCGCTCAACTGCTCCGTGCGGGACTGGATCACCAAGCACGTGAACGACAACCCCTTGTGCGACCTCAACCCCATCTTCCGGGACTATGAGCGGCACCTGGCCAGCATCGAGAAGAAGTACGGGGGAGGAGGAGCAGGAGCAGCGGACGGGGGCTCAGAGAGCAAGGCGCCAGGGGAGAAGCAGGGGGGGCTCCTGCCAGCCGGCGCCAGCGCCTTCCCCTCCTCCGGCAGCACCCTAGCCTCCACGCCAGCCTCCACGCCGGCCCAAGCTTTGTTCTCCTTTGGCAAGGACAAGCCGGAGAGCGCCGCCCCCCCGGAGAAGAGCTCCCCCGCCGTCCCCGCCGGCATCACGTTTAACTTCGGGCAGAAGGTGGACAGCTCGGTGCTGGGGTCCTTGGGGTCCGGCGGGGCTCCCCCCAGCTTCTCCTTCTCCTCCACCACCTCCTCCTCCACCTCCAGCCCGGGCTCCCTGTTTGGGGCTTCCAGCAGCCTGGCCGCCCCTGCCCCCTTCTCCTTCAGCGGGGCAAAGGTTGAACCTGTCCAACCTACAGGTACCGTATTGAGAAATTCTCTTTTATTTTGAAATATATATCATGCGCTAAAGCAGTCTTCTCATTGACTAGACCTTGACTTTAGAATCAGGAGTTTTACTGTTTAGTTCTCTTAAAACAACCTCTTGATGTTTTGGCTGTTAGGGCTTGAAGTGCTTCATTTTTTAGCCCCTTTGTGAATGCGTTCTGATTTTAAATTGTCCTATATTTGATGCAGTATAAAGAATTGTGGCTCATCCTTGAAATGTTAAACATGTTCCATATTAATGCAGCGACTTATAGAACCATTATCTTCCTAGTGCCCACATTTTAATCCATTACATGGGCTCGTACTACAGTTTTACGTGCATGAATACATTGGAGAATGGCAGAGTAAATTGGATAAGATTATTCGATGGCAGGGTTGTTTTTTTTCCAAGCTGAATTAATGCATGGAAAAAAAGGAAAAAAAGAATTAAATGGGGTCCATATCCAGATGATAACATTTGAAGTCCCTGTGAGGGAAGGTGTAGAGCTACCTTGAAGGCTGTCTCACTGTCCTGCTGTGTGTGTCGTGTAACCCCCGGCGTCCTCCTGATCCTTCCAGAAGACAACGCGGACGAGGAGTCTGACGAGCCGCCCAAGCCCGAGGTCCGCGAGATCAAAGAGAAAGACGCCTTCTATTCCAAAAAGTAGGTCCCTGTTCCTGGGAACGCTTCACTTCCTGCCGGGATGTCCTGACTCGCCCAATCAGTCGCAGTGGTCGAGCTGTCAGTCTACGTCCCCTTTTCTGTGCATGTTACGGAAATGCAGTGTGACTCTGCAGCACAGTACAGTACAGTCATGAAATGGTGTAACCGTTTGCACTAAATGTAACTTTTAAATGCAGCCAAAACATGTACATTCCACCATTATTTCAGATAGTATTGCACTTCCAATTACCAATGCTGTTGGAGGGCAAAAAAATAAATAAAAAATCTGTGCTATTTGTTCTTTGAGTTATCTTTGACGACATCACTATAAAACCATAAAACCTAACAGGGCAGTGACTGAATGACCCGGCCCCCCGTGAAATGAATGGCCATTATTCCAGGATGTTGGCTGACATGTTGCCCTTTTTCCCCCATCAGGTGCAAACTGTTCTACAAGAAGGAGACCGAGTTCAAGGAGAAGGGCGTGGGCACGCTGCACCTCAAACAGGCGTCCGAGGGCAAGACCCAGCTGCTGGTGCGAGCCGACACCAACCTGGGTAAGGCTACCGAGCTAGCAGGCTACCGAGCTAGCAGGCTACCGAGCTAGCATGCTACCGAGCCCCCCCCCCCCCCCCACGCTGCTAGACAATAACATGTCGGCTTAAACCGGGCAGAAGGTTTTCGATTCGAATTGGCAAATATTGACACGTGTGTGTGATGGGAAACTTCGGTAGGCGAAACAGTAGATTTGCTTTGTGTGTCGTCCTCCTCTTGAACAAACGGGAGCAGCCCGGCCGGGCTCCCTCCTGCTGGCTGCTGGTGAAAAGCCCCGAGGCTGGCCCAGGAGAGTCCTTGTTCTCCTGTGGGCTTGGTGCAGCTGAAACGTGACAGCCTTACTGAGCAGCCTGGCCTTGTGTCCACCTAGTGGCCCGAGTTGGTATTACCGGGAAACGCATTATATGCAGTGTCATTCCCATACAGTGCGGTTGGAATTGCGAGGCTGACATTATATTTTGGTCGTGTTAACACAGTGAGTTTGTTGTGGATTGATTAGCTTGATTTGTGTTTGTGTGTGAAGGTTCCCTCGATGACAGCTCGTTTTTTTCCCCCCCTCCTGCTTGTCAACAGGTAACATCCTGCTGAACATCATGGTGCAGGCCTCCATGCCCTGCTCCAGAATGGGGAAGAACAACGTGATGGTGGTGTGTGTTCCCAACCCGCCCGTGGACGACAAGAACGCCAGCAGCCCCGTGCCCATGCTCATCAGAGTGAAGACCACAGAGGACGCAGACGAACTGCTCCAGATCCTCCAGGAGAAGAAGGCCTGAGCCGCCCCACCCCACCCCCAGGACTTCATCAGCCCCGAGCCCCCACCATCTCCACCACCCAGGCCATGGTGTTTCAGCCCCTTCCCCTCTCCTCCTGTCCCCCCTTTCGCCCCCCAAAATCCCCCGTCCCCCCTTGCAGTGGCCAGGGCACGGCCGGTGAGGCCTCATATTTGTACTCATGGCGGTTTTATCTTCACACACACACTTGTACTAGACTTACACACACACACACACACACGCCCATGGAAATCAACAGTTTTATGTGCATGGATGTACAGAACAAATTCAGTTTGTAAGTTAGAGATTTTTTTTTTTTTTTTCATCATACTGTGAAGTGGGTCCTGCTTCAATGCGAGAAGTTGTGTGAAGCGTATTTTAAGTAAAAGAGAAAATTAAAACGTGATTCCGGTCACAGAAATACAGTTTTGGAAAGTAGATTTCACTGTTCTGGGCTCAGGAACATTCCAGAGAGTTTGTGTGCTGCTGCTGTTGCTAGTAAGATGGGAGACGAGCTGAACAAAATGGTTTTGATGTTTTGGTTCTTGCCTGCTGTTTGGATTAGTATTGTCAAGGGGGGGGATTTTGCAAGTATGAATTATCGTGTGTTCAGCATGAATGTTTTTCTACTGACCATGTCCGATTCTCCTGAAGGACACGTGACAAATATAGCAATGCGCCGTGTCGATGAGGGCAAAAACGGCTTCTCACCTTGTTTTGGAGAGAAACCCCTTCATCCAAGTACAGTAACTAAATCGATGTGGAGGCAGTATACTAATCATCCACTCATTTAGGTCCAAAGTTGAGTCACTTTGGAAAAACAGTGGGGGAGAGTAGACCAAGATTCTCCTGTTTATACTCCCCTCGTGTGTCCGTGTGTACCGAATGTGTCGAGACGTTTTTGCTCTGTAACTATTTATTGTTGAAACAAAACCGTGTGCCCTAATGGGAGTTCTGGACGTGAACCCGTAGTCTAGAGGAAGTGAACGAACCCCCTTCCAGCTCTTCCCCCCCAGAATGGTTTATATATGTACTCTCCTCCTCACAGCACTGAGGAACCCCACAGACGGTGTGCAAGGGAAGTATGTTTATCACAAGGCTGTTTCCTACATGGCAGTTTGTGTGTCTCTGAACGCAAGTGTCACATATATATATATGTATATATATGATTACTGTTCTTTTTTTCCAAGTGTCCTTTGTATCGCCTTAGAAACGATGAGGCATGCGATCATCGGCGCCTAATACATTTGTAGTCGTTTGATTCGGGGAATAAATCCATATAGCAAATGTGTCTAGGCTGGTCACTGGAAAAACATGTTGTTTGCAAGACCTCAAAGGGCCACCAGAGGGAGTCCTTGAGCCAGTCTTTGGCCCTCCCTGTACACTCGCTTATGTCCAAGTTTACATCAAGGTAAAACGACTTTAAAATTGTGGATTTGGTCATGTGTATTTTTAATAAATACGTACAGGAAAATGTACACAGATTGAAAATGATACAACAGAGGTATGGACCCGACATGCACATTTACTCGTCTATTTGAATACAAAAAGCAAGGTTGAAGCATTTGGAACTGTGTAGACACCACAACACCTCTTGGAAACAAACATCTCTCTCTAAAGGCTAGGAGAGAGAAACTAATACACGTTCAGAAAGATGGCGAACAGCGTCGTACACCCTAGCAAAACTGGTCACTTTGCCTTTCATATCAAAGGGTTCGAAAAAGCAGTCTTTGCTATGTCAATGTGTCAGAGTGGATACATTCATCCTTGAAACTGTACAGCTGTAGCGTAACACTGGTCAGCCAGTGGCTCCTCCCCTCACACATCCTCGTGGGTTCACGTCTAGGAGCTCTGATCTACACCGACACGTGGAGTCAAGCAAACTCGACACCGAACATGTCAAACTGTAGAGAACCCTGCCGACTTTGATCGTGGATGGCTTGAGCTCGCGCTTTCGGTTCTCGACATAAGTACTGTAACCACAGCAACCAACAAAAAGGTGCAAATGATATCTCTTAATAAGGAAAGCAAAACAGAACATAGTAGGTAGGCAGGTTGTTTCTACGCCAACTTGGGATGTGTTCTACTGTGTCAGTTGAATGTTTCACGTCGATGACGGTAGTGCACTAGCTATGTTGTAGCGTAACGGTGTTTTCCTTCATATGTCCTTGCAACCAGCGTTACTCAGCAACTGGGGGCTATCATGTTTGTCTAGAAGAAAGAACTAACAGTGAATCAATGTTTACCCATTTGGAAAGATACTTAAAACAGCGGATGCGGGACTAGACAGTCCTATGTTACATACATACATACATACATACACAGTCAGATATTAAGGCTTTCTGGGCCACAGATGGAAGGGCTTTCACATGGCAGTTGGCTAAAATGGTTTTTGTCCATAGATTTTCCCTGGGCAACCGCTTATGGCTGTGAAGACTACCAATACAGACCAATCGCTTGTTTAGCGTCCTGATCCCTTTATCGTGTATCACCTCATTAGCGAGTTTCTCCAAGTCTGTCCCTAGGATTTTCTTAGAATGAGGGCCGCTTCAGCAGGTAAAGTGGGATTAGTAGCCTAATTTGCTGAGACATTTACTTGTTAGTAACATGTAACATGTCATTGGAGTTCGACAATAATAACTGTGTAACCACATAATACCACCAGTTGTAGCAACATTCTCAAAGAAATGGAAGTGTAAAAACCTATGCTGTTAACATGAGTGAGGAGGGTTGAACTCAAGAAGTCAACACTGGGCCTGCGCTTGTATAATCCTCTCCCTCATACCTCTGGGTTTCACTTAATCAATAACCCATGCCTTTTAAACTGATTCAAATAGCACCTTTGTATCTGCAATATTGTTACTGGAAGTAGTACTCTGTAGTTACACAGTAATTAACATCAAGTATTGACTATGCTCTTCACAAACACAAATAAATGTAATAACACTTAAAGTGACACGTCTTTATGCGAGTGCAAAGTGAAGGCTGTTTCATTAAAGCCTCGGAGCGAAACCATTTACGCACAAGATCCCTCCACGACGGAGAGAAAGGAAAGCAAAGGGAACAAGAAAAAGCGTCGTCATCAAAAGCGGTAACCTTTCTCCGGGCTTCTCTGTGAACGGCAAAGCAGCTGGATATTTACAAGAAACCAAAAGACATTCTTCATTCCCCCCCCCCCCCCCCTTCCTGGTCAGAGTTCAGCCAATGCCTATCCACTCTGAGGTCACGTGACCCTGACGGACAGAAGCGTCCCCCCCGGGGGAAGTTCGCCCCCGATGCCTGAAGTCCAGAGCCCGATTCCCGCGGAGAGCGCGTCGCGGTTCCCAAATGATGCTCGGTGAGGCGAGAGGCACTTCTTGATGGGCTGGTTTGAATATCTTTTCGTTTAAAAATTGTTCGGAAAGGTTTCCCTTGTCGTCCTCTCCTCATGTCTGTCCGCTGGACGTTTGGTTTGGTGGGTTCTCTGTCTCGACACTAGGTGGTAGTGTTGTCCCAGGGCCCTGGTGCAGGTAGGCACTTGTAGAGATGCTCGGAGGCTGCAGGGCTCTGCTATGTCATCAGGATGGGCTTCTGTCTCACCTCCAGGATATCTGCAGACACACCGCGCAACCATAAAGGGTGGTCAATGTTGGGGAGAGCCAAGGGGACTGTTGTACAGTCAGAACTCTTCTGTCAAAGCTCCCTGAATCACCGTCACCGCCTGGGCTCTGTATAAACTCTCTGGGCCCTTCTCTTGAGAGATACCACATTGGACTTCAATGGATTCCTACATCAGCTGTAATCAGCTGTGTCGATACAAATGAAGTATTATTCACACAAACTTGTTAGCCCAGCTATCACCTGAAGTAGAAGAGGCAGGGATAAAGCGTTTATATTTGCATGCTCTTCTGGGAGTTCCCCAACAGCCTCCTGTCCTGCCCTGCTGACGGTACTCTGACCTAACATGATGGATTTGAGTGCAATGACCAATCCAATCACGATAGGCTAGATTGGATAGAAACCTCAATCATCCCCGAAAGGGAAATGAAAGAAATAGGTCCGCGAGGTTTCAAGTGATTCATAAACACGGCGTTCATCATGCATCTACTCTAACCTCTCCCCCCCCTACCCCCCCTCCCCTCCTGACCTGCGGTGATGCGGTGCAGGGGCAGGGTGACATAGGTGAGGTGGGAGAAGAGCAAGAAGTACTCCTCCGTGCGGTTCAGCTTGAGCCAGGAGCCCACCAGGGAGCGGCCCGTCCCGGACAGCGAGCGGGAGCGCAGGTTGGTGGTGTTGTGGAGGTCTGCGGACGCACAGGGTCACACACACACACACGTAGACACGTTAGATGAGTCATCCCTCTCTCCCTGTGCCGACGGTCGGGTTAGCATCTACAACCGCACACAAACGGGTTTCTTTTTTTTTATCGAAAGCCCTCAAGTTCACAAACAGTCGATCCTGAACTTCTCAAACGAGAACCTTCTCTCTGAGAAGGCGAGCCTCCCTCACCTTCGTCGTCTTCCTCCCTGAAGAACTCCTCGCTGTCGTTGGCCGAGTGGGACTTCTTCATCTCGGCGATGCGGTTGCGCGGCACCTTGCGCCGCAGCGACGGGGAGAAGAAGGAGGGCCGGTTCCGCTCCGGGGTGGGGGGCGTGCTGAACGAGGTCACCTGACGGGGGGCGGGGACGCACAGGTTACCACGACGACACCCGATGAGGGTTAAACCGACGGATGCCGGGTGATGACACACGGCAAACATTGTTAGCACAGGTAGCGTGTCACCCTAACGTCACGTTGCTACCTGGTAATGAAGGTTCAGACACAGGTCGTATGGGTTCTTAAGACAAATGAAGGGAGGTATAGTGGAGGGGTGTGCTTCAGAGGCAAGAGGGTTTTGGAAACAGGACAACCGTGTTGTGTCACTTAAAACAGAATCGCTTCCAACATCCTACGCCCTTCCCCCATAGCTTACTCCACTTGCGTACAAGCTTAACTGCTGACCCTAAACCCTATGTCAATACACAGGAAGTGTCAGCCAACATCGTGACTAAGCAGTGTGACTAACGGCTTGAAATGGACAGTTTATAAAACCACTGTCATGGCGGAGCCGTTTCTTGACAGGCAAGGCTCCATGTCTGAAGAACGGCCCGCTAATTTCAACCCAGAAAAGAGGGTACTTGATCCTGCATAATGATCAGGGGAGGTATACACAATTTGAGTAAATGGTACTGTATGCCAGAGCTCTTGGCTAGCAAGGGTTACACGGCATACAGACTCACATTTGGAAGGCTTAATAAATGATGGATACTTCAATTTAGCATGAATATTTAATGGTGACCTGGTTTCCTGATTTTACACATCTACACGTTGCACAGCCATACAAGCGCACGCAGACAGAGAGAGTAACATCCAGATACGTATCTGCTTCTCTCCCATTGTGGGGCTATTCCTGGACTCGGTGTGTTTCATAACTTCCTCCCATCAGCCACAGACAGATATAACTAAGAGCTCAGGGTCTTCAAATCAGCAAGCGTTTTGAAGGAGTGGCTATATCAAGCGGATAAATGTTTTATTTGGGGATTTCAACATTCAGTATTTTTATATTTGGTTGTTCTCCTGTGTAGGATTAGGACTCCACAGTCACGATGCTCTGATGTTTACGAGCCCTAGACTTTCCGTCCTTAAGGATACTGAAGGGGTGTGTGCGTGTGTGTGTCCTCACCCGCTCATGCATGGGGGAGTCCTGGTCCTCCTCGGTGCCACAGGGGGACGTGTCCCCGGTCGGGACCCGGCTGACGGCCATCTCGGCGTGACCTTTGCCCTGCGGGCCCTTCATCCTCACAAACTCCATGTTGTTGTACTTGTAGAAGCCAAAGGACATCCGCTGGGCCATCTTGGCCGCCACGCTCACCTACAGCACGCACACACACACACACACACCTGAAGCTCGATCGCAAAAACATGCAAACGAAGCGAGGCAAAAACGCCTAACAAAAGACCCCCCCCCCCCCCCCCTCTGTCAAAATGATTTGACCCTCAGTGATTTCGGTTGGCTGCTACTGGAAAGCCAAGTCAGGCTCCCAGGTGAGAGAGGAACTGGGTTCAGGAAACAGGAAGTGCTGCTTACGCGGTTGTCGTACACCTTCTTGAGGGCCTCGTAGCGTATGGAGCCCTGGAAGATCACGCCCTGGAACGTGTTGCTTTTGTCGCTCGCCACCAGCTCCACACACACCATCTCTCCCTCGCCTACCGTCATGTCACTGAACACCTGCGCACACACACACACACGCACGAGAAATGAAGAAACAGAGTAACCCAGTACCAGGAACAAACTGTTAATCATTAGTCTTTTTCTTTTAATTGTGGATAGCCGGGGACCTGTATTGATTTCTCTTCCTAGAAATGCCATTTGAAACAAGGACGTTCCACCAGCAGCCTGATAGAGACAGGCGTTAAGGCCAGGAGCTAGTTTTTAAATGGAGTGAGAAGGCACAAGGTCACACTTCATTACATCCGAGTCGATGGGCCCGCCTCTCTGGGGCCACCGGTGAACGACGCTCGAGTCAATCAAAGCTTCTCAGGTGTCTCATTGGCTACGGGGAAGGGTGGGTGGGCGGGCTTACCTCCTCGAAGTTGTCAATCATGAAGAAGATGTTGGGGTAGCTCATCTTGGACTCCTCCCCTTTACTGTCCATGGGGTTTTTGCTGGGCGAGGCGAACACTTGCTGTGACGGACAGAGGGAGAGGAACCATCGCTTTACGTTCTTGCCAGTGGGATGAGTGGGGAGTGCCCACCTAACCTAGAGTGCGCCCTGTCGTCAGTCACCCACCATGCTGGGCAACGTCTCTCTGGGAGGTCGGGCGGGGGGGGGCCGGTTCCTCCTCTTACCTGAGACTTCTTCTTGTGGATGTGGATGTCCCCCGCGTCGGAGCGCGTGCACACGGCGCAGGTCACCACGTAGTCCAGCTGTGAGGGACACGTGGACGAGTCAGGGGGAATACGGGACACACACACACACACACACGGACAGCTGAACAGCGGAGGGGCACATTCACATTTAGCTTTGGCGTCCTGAAATCGATCCGAGGAACAGGCCCTTATGGTACAACGTGCACGACTGAACAGGTCAATCTCAGGTCACTGAGTGAGTGAGCGAGTAAGAGAGAGAGAGAGAGGGAGCGAGCGGAAGATAGAGTGTGAGAGAGAGAGAGAGAGAGATAGAGAGAGAGCGGAAGATAGAGTGAGAGAGAGAGAGAGAGATAGAGATAGAGCGGAAGATAGAGTGAGAGAGCGGGAGAGAGAGAGAGAGAGCGAGAGAGCAGAAGATAGAGTGAGAGAGAGAGAGAGAGAGAGAGAGAGAGAGAGAGAGAGAGAGAGAGAGAGAGAGAGAGAGAGAGAGAGAGAGAGAGAGAGAGAGAGAGAGAGAGGAAGATAGAGTGAGAGAGAAGGCCCAGAGAGAGAGAGATGGGAGGGAGAGATCCGCCGACCTTTTGCAGGATGAGGTTCAGGTAGACGCTCTCCTCCCAGTCGATGTCGGGGTCTCCCAGGCCGGGCAGCTTCTTGGAGTCCCTCCTGTACACCTCCACCTCCACCTGCGACCAGGCAAGAAAATAGTCCCTTCACCTAAAACCCAGGTGGTTCTCAACAACACGACTGCGGCGCTGGGCTACGGCTGAGCTCCTTCCTAGACCTAGAGAGTGATGCTCATGGGTTCAGATGTCTGAGAGGGAATGCACTGATGCGGCATTGAGCAGGCCTCTGTGAGTGTATGCGTGTGTGTGTGACCCAGGGCAGAGCACGGTGTGAGTGTGTGTGTATATATGTGTGTGTGGGAGGAGGGGTTGTATTCCCACTGCTCACTCACAGCACCCAATGAGGCATAATGTAGTAATGTTCCCCTGGCGTCTTTAGTGTGTGTGTGTGTGTGTGAAGGGGGGGTGGGGGGGTGATGGGACAATTCATAGAACGCATGTAGTCGTTTCCCCCCCCCCCCATCCTTCTGTAAGAAACGGAACGACAGTCCCATTTCCCGAGCGGTCATTTTCATTCAACATGTGAGGAGTCTACTAGAGACCCCCCCCCTCCCTCCCCCTTTCACATCAGTGCTGGAGCAGGGCTAACTGGTGACCGTAGCCGGCAGACAACGCGCTCTCTCTGTTGGATCTCATCACTGCTCAGTCACTCTACCTGCTGAGGTCATCAAAAGAAAGAAAAGGGGGGAGGCGATGGGGGAGGCGATGGGGGAGGGAGGCCAGAGGGACACATAGGTCTCCACATCACTCAAAGAGCACCGGGAGCAATGGGATGCAATTGCCATGGTTATGGTGATAAAACTGTGTGTACTGTAGATGTGTGTGTGTGCTGAGGAGAGACTGGGGAAGGCCTCCAGAGTGCATTAGCGAATCCGCATCTCCCAGATCTTTCCCTGTGAATTAGGAGGCAACAAACGTACACTATAGGCTGTGCCCATGACAACCAAAACACCGGGAGGAATACAGCCTGATGCGGACCAACGGCAGAGGCACCAAGCACCCCCAACAGGCTCCAGCGAACGCTGCACGTCCCATCTCTTCACCTCGGACCTCCAAGCACAGGTCGTGATAGAGAGACCCGTCCTTATCGCGCTCGTCATTTGCCCGCATATAAAATGGGGAGCGAGCACAACGTGCATCCCTTCACGTTCTGCTTGACAGGAGGAGACGCGGAGGCAGGGCCTGTGTGACGGCAAGAACCAACGACCGGAAGGTTCTGTGGAGAGGAAGGGCTGGGGGGGGGGAGGAGGGGGCATGGCTGTGTTGGTGAGAGTGAGAGCAGAGCCGTGCCAGGGTGTGGTAGGTTGGAGGGCCCGCGGGCGTGGGAACGCCAGACAGCCAGACACGGAGCATGAGACCGGAGGGGAACTGGCCAACTAGGTCAGCGACTGACACACACACACAGCGCAATTGTCGCCACGTATCGAAAACACGTGCAGTAACACAGGCGTGAGCCCACACACACACACACAGATTTGACTTCTCAGCAACCCATCAATCTGTTGAGTTTAGCTTTAATACGGGCTAATAGCTCGTTAGCGTAGCTTCCAGGCCTTTCTGTCAGCGGAGGTTTGTTAGGAAGTTCAGGTGCAATAAGGCCATGAGGGAACCAGACAGAGAAAAAAAACGAGAACAGCAATTGTCTGACCTGAGCTCCACGCTCTGTTACCACGGTAACCTGGGGTGGTGGTGGTGGTGGGGGGGACGGGGGGACGGTGGACAGGAGCCAATTAGACAGACAGACAGACAGATAGGCAGACGAGCAGACATTTATGTGGCCACAGCCCAAGGCTGATGAGGAACCCATTATACGGCCGGGGAGATACAAGATGCGACAAGATAGAAAGAGATCCCTTCAGCGTCTCCGACATGCCTAGCAGTACACCATTAAAACCCCTTCCTTGGAAAAACCTGGACTATAGTCTACGAAAATGGACCGAAGTGATTGGACGGTCTTCATTCATGGAGTTCTTCCGGTTGAGTCTTTCTGTGCTCCTTTGATCCTTTGGCGTTCCATGGCGTGACAGAGAAACTAACCCAGAGACGGGCAGGGAGGCTCTGAGTGGATCCGACTGAACAACAAACACGTCAGCCTTGTCACAGGGACGTGGACGCGACAGACCGTTATTACATTTGGTCTTCACCTATGGGGAGCTGACATGACAGGGCCGATGAGGAGGCTGATATTGAGAGCGACATTTTTCCAACAGAGTTGTCGCAAAGTGTCATACAATACTGCGTTATTGCACTGCGTCTCATCTCTCCCTCCCCTCAGATTGAATCTGCCGGTGTTCCATCCTCAAAAGATTCTCGACCACCTAAAGAAAAGACATAGCCTGTACCACACACACACACACACACACACACACAAAGTATCCCACAACAACGAGCTTTGCCTCTGACCAGTGACTAAAACAAATAGATATTGGCATCGTTGGTCTCTAAACCCCTCAATTCTACCTGACTGGCCTGCAGCAATAGTCTAAATCAGATTTGACAGGCACAAGGGCATTGTGTGAGGTATTTGGTGGCAGTGCTGACTCATGCCGGCCGGCCTCTTAGTCACTCTCAGATCGAACATCCAGGTCTGTTACCCCTCAGCAGCGCCACGGTCCATCATGTGACCAGCCATGAAGGGACCACCTGCCGGGAGAGCGTGAGGGAGAGGAGGAGAAGAGTAATGGTTGGAGGGAGAGAGTGATGAAGAGCGAGGGAGGCAAGGAGAAAGGGGGGGGGGGGGTTTGACAGAAGGGGAGCTGGGGAAAGTGCGGCGAGGGAGAGGAGGAGGAAGGGAGGGAGGGATGCAGGCAGGAGAGAGAGAGAGAGAGAGAGAGAGAGAGAGAGAGAGGCCGATGTCGCGTACGTCAGCCGGTTGCTGGTGGTGCATTCCTAATGCCTGTTGAGCACGAGGCGGCGAGGTTGTACACACAGCAACGTCACCCGAGGGACACCTTTCCCCACAAGACCACACGGCAGCACGCTGCCAAGAAAGGCACCCCCTCCCCCCCCCACAAGTCTGGCCAATGTCAGAGCAGAGGGTAGAGGGGGTTTCCATCCATCCAACTTTCCCTCAGACCCAGTCTAAATTCTCATTCCAATAGGAGAGAGGAGAAAGCCAGCGAGGCAGGGAACAGAGAAGGGACGCACATAAAGACGGAGAGAGAGAGGAGAACGTCTGCCGACGTCCGTGGAGCGCGGCTTTCCCCTTGATTTAAAGCGACACGTCTAACACGGCGCCTCGGTGTGCTTCCTGGCAGGGCAGAGGGGAAACCTGGAACACGGGGTTACCTGGCTTCACTGCATGTGCACAGACTATATCCATTTGATTACACGCCGATTTCCAAGTAGGCTTGTGCGAGCACTCGGCTGGGAGGAACAGACAGGAGTGTGTGTTTGCGTCGATTGAACAGGAGAGGGGTCAAGTATTCGGAGAACTTTACACCCGGCGTTGACTTGTAGTAAGCATATGCGTTTTTTTGGTGTCAAACAGAAAGGATTGGCAAATACTCATTAAACATGCAACTAGAAATACCACATGGTCACTACTGTAAATATGTAAGTGCAAATGCCACGCAGAACATTGTGGATTATGTCCTAGATTTCCTTATGGGATTTATTTCCTGGGACATCATTCCGTTTTCTATAAAGACCAGTGTTTAATCTGACAGTCGCTTTGGCACTTTTATCACAAAGGTAGACTTGTAGTTTGCACAACTATGGCCTCCTTCTGAGCAGCACAGTGTCTAATAAGGCCAACATTATTTCTCATAAAGTATAATGAGATATGGTGTCAATTCAAAACCCTAAAGCTAGAGCACTGACATTGATCTGAGGTGTTTATGGAATTGGGTAGCGGGAACTGAAATCCTACCACGAGCATCCAGATCGTAATTTTGGAATGATCAGATTAAGATTATGGATTTGATGCCGGGTTCGGATTATTTACAGATGTGTTGCTCCCAGTGGAGGTCTACCCTTACAAGTTCCAGACCCTGGACTGTGAAGATGTTTACAGGACAGACCCAGCAGGACTCACCTCAGTGCCACGGCCACATTCATTTTAGATTATGGACCCCCCCCCCCCCCACCAGAGAAATACATGAACATTACAGTAAATGCCGTTACAGGAATATCCATTTTGATTCATGCTGATTGGCAAGTGAGATTGAGTCAGCACAAGAATGGAATACACTGTGTGTGTGTGTGGGGGGGGGGTGCCAAACTTAACTTTGACAAAATGCAACAAGTGCATCATGACCAACTCTCCTGAGAACCGTCCACATGAGGGCGTCAGCTCAAGGTATGGTCTCACCCAGGAGCCAACACTTCCATTTTACACTTCTGCATGTGTGCACCTTCCTTGGACTCGAAACTGCCAATTATACTAGACCTGATTATAGTCATAAACCTGAATGGTTGTCAATTAAACCAGAGGTAGACAGCACTACTGGTGTACAACCATTGAAATCCATTGAGCACCTCTTCAGATCTCTTCTTGTTAAAATGCATTCACTTGACTTAATCGGTAGGTAGTGTGTGTTGAATCCCCATGACGTTTCATCTTGACTGTTCAGGTTCTGACTGGGTTGGCTGTGTTCCTCCCTGTGGTGGTCCACTCTGCTTCTGGAAGAAGGCCGTCATGGCTTCCATAACTCCGATTCCAAACACCAGTAGAGTCCACAGGACCAACCCTACAGGACTCAACTTTCCACACTGCATCTAGGGTGACAATCTGATAGCGGTAGGTGGACAGGAAGTACATCCTACATGACAGGCCTCAACCAATTTATACCTGTCGAGTTAAATAAAAGTTTTTTTTATTTACATTTATTCATTTAGCAGTATTTTTATCATACCTCAACGAAGCAAGACTTTGCTTCGGGTTATTCCTGACCTAAAACGTCTTTCCTGAACAACAAAACGCTACTCTACATTTTACTTTCACTGGCCTGTCATTTATCCACTTGAACCGTTTTTGAAAGCGGAGACAGTAATCAGTTCACTGATGTGTGCAACAAGAGCCAAATATAATACCATGCTTCACTAATGCAGAAAGTCAACATTCGTTTCTTCATCACTTCCATCCATCCTTCACACGAGGATGGATGGCACGATGAACTTCTTCAGAGGATAGCAGGTGTACGTAGAGGATGGGAGGTGTAGGTATAGGATATACAAGGCCATCTCCATGAAGATCAGACCCGTCTCCTAGTTCACATTGTAAGCGTCAGCATGTTGCGCAAGCTCACAGTGTGTAGACCATTACCTCACAAACCACTGTACCACAAATCTTTACTTTACCTCAATATACAATTTCACAAACTTTGTTCACCGATGTGGAAAAGAACTGCGGTAACCACTCAAAGGCAATTTGGATTTCAATCTGGAGAGATTGATTAAATGCCCAATTTTTTGTTGTTGGAACATCTTTCTCTGTGTCTGATATATTGACATAAATTGAAGCAGGAAATTAATTTTTCCCCCCCTAAGTAGCACTGGTTAGTACCGATAAAAGATTGAGAAGAGTCCCTCCAGCACACCCAGATAGGTTCCCTATACTGTGCTTGTAGCTCCAACATCAAAAAATAACCAAGTTCTGCAGAGCAAAAAAGGAATGGAAACATAAATAAAACAATATATGAGCATAGGCAACCCTCAGAGGTCAGGGTACCCGCTGGCTCACTGGATAGAGTCATTTTAAGGCCTTAGTTATAAGCGGCCCAGGTTCAATTCCTGCTCGAACACTGTCTGCATCTTGTCCTCTCTCTCTCTCCTATGTTTCTTGTCTATTCTCACACTTTCTTTGTCCAGTAAAGTGAAAAAAGGCCAAACAATAAATACATAAAAAGTCATTCTAGTAATGACCTGTCCTGGAGGTGAGTCACGAAGCTTGGAAGAAAAATGGGACCCGCAATGAATTTAGCACATCTCCACTTGTGGTTTAATACGGCCTATTGATTACCTCTCGATTTTGCTCTGAACTGCAGGCGCAGTACAATGACATGACCTTCCTGGAAACGTCTAGCATCCAGCTCCATGTAGCGGAATTTACCTTCAGGTCATTTGGTTGAGTGCCAAGTCTCGCTTTCATTTCTGACATGCTCCTCCATCTGGAGAGCGACTGGCAGGGCCGGTTAGTCTGTGGCTGTGAGCCTCAGCGTTGATGTCAGACGAGGTGGCAGAGCAGGAGAGGCTGTTGTGGGAGCCATCTTCTCTGCTCCTGCTCCTTCATTGTGTGGACATGGATTTGATGTTCAGACCTCAGAGAGGGAAGTCGACTGATTTATGGCGGGTTGCTATAAAAAATGGAACCGCCCAAGTCGTTTCTGTTCAGGGTCAGATTAGAGACACCTGTGCCAACTCGAATATCTGGACAAACAAGATTAGCTTGCGCAATACCATCTCCATAAAGATCAACTGCACAGAAGAACTGTTTCATCAGAACTTGTGTTTAAGTTTTGCTGAAGAGAGTTTACATGTTTACCTAAAATGCATACACAAAGGTTAACTCTGCCTTGCATATGTGGATCCAATCCTAACATACTGCAAGAATCAATCACACATAACTCTCATACAGGACTCATTTTCTGCCAAGGCGGCTGCATTTTACCTCATTACACATCAAACCAACCAGGGGCTTCCTTTTCACTAGCCAATCACCTCAGAACAAGAAATCAATAGAGAATCCCTTCTCATTTCAGCCTCATGTTCTTTCCTGGCTGGGTTCTTGGGTGTGTATCCAGCTCTGTGGCCAGTTGGTTCTGCCCCTGTGCCCGGCTTGTACATCGCCATGGGGCCATGGTCATTAGCTTTTTATCAACACCTCCAGGCTTTTATTGGCCTTAAGTCTGCGCCAACACTACACTGCTCATTTTTCGCCGGCTAGTTTGGCAGTCCATGTTGGGGAACTTGGACCACAGCAGGCAGATTGATTTACAAAAAAATCAGCAGAATGATCTGGATGTAAACCAAGCAGAAAAACATCGGAGTCAACATCAGGTATGCCGAATATGTATTTTGCTGGTACAGATTATAATACACAATTAAATATCAAAAGCAACTGATAACAGTATCAAAATAGGACATGACTGGGTTAATGTTTACCACTGCTGACTTAACATGAGGCCTAAATGATCCTTCTGGTCTGACAGCTTGAAAGATGAAAGAGACTGATCATGTGCCATGCTTATCTGGAACTTGACACAAAGGTTGTTGTTTATCAGCCCAGACAAGGAAATGGATATGAGAAAAATAACATGTTGTGGAATATTCTGCAGGTTGGAAAATGCCCTCCACCTCCAGTATCCACCTAGTCATGACAAGACCCAATTGGAGTGACTAGGCTGTATGATCATCGCAATCTCCCATACCTGGATAGACAGATACTATAATTTATTATAATCCTGACAATTAATATTATGGCACTGTATGGCATTAATCAAAATACCATATGATGGCACTTATCAAAATACCATACGGTTTCAAATGAAACAGGGACAAAGTACACAGAACTTTAGTCCCAACCATAAAAAGTCCACCATTATAAACCCACCCAGCAAAATTATCAACAGTTATTGGTCACGTTGTACCTATAAATTAATACAATAATGAAAACCTGCCAAAACTGTAAGCTATATAAACAGGATTTGCAGCGTAGCATACATATAGCCAAGTCTGACCCGAGGAACCACAACAAACAATCAAACAAAACCATGAAGGTAAGAAAATCGATTCATGCATACTGGCTTCCTTCAAAAACAACTTCTGCTTGACATTTCCAGTCAAGTAGGCCTTCTGGAGAAAGGTCAAATGTTTTTGAACTGAAACCCTGTGTGTTTTGTGCTCTTGCAGGTCCTTGTCCTGCTAGCAGCTGTGTTCTCTTCGGTGGCACAGTCCCTCATGTTCCAGCCCCTGGACTGTGCAGACATCTACAACGCTGGCTCAGGCAGCAGTGGAGTCTACAGGATCTACCCCGCAGGACCCAACTCTCCCACTAGATCCCTTTTACACCGGCCATGGGAATGAGTAAGCTAAATGCTAAGAAACATCTTTAGTGACACCTTTCTGAGTCCAGACACGATCTATAGACAGGTTGTGTGCTACATTCTGTATAGGTTCAAAACGTATCAGCTTTTTATTTGCCTTTAACCTTGATTTGTTGAGAACACCAAGGCAGAACTATTGATCCCATTAGTCATTTCACACTCGAGTGTAACTTGATTCCAACACTGCCAATTTCCCCTTTACCAAGTCTGTCCATTTTCTTCCATACATTCACAATGAAAATGAGAGAAAGCTGTAAAGCCAGAGAGAAATGTAAAGCGCTTTGAGTACCGCCATGTTAGAAAAGCGCTCTATAAATGCAGTCCATTTACTGCCTCTCATTCTCCCCTTTCATTCCTTGGTCTGTCTCTCCATGGCTCCAGGTGTTCCTCGCTAGGATGGACGGCACAGTGAACTTCTACAGAGGGTGGGACCAGTACAAGAACGGCTTCGGACATGCGGCTGGAGAGTACTGGCTGGGTAAGCAGGAAGCAAACCCCCCCAAAACACACAAACTTACAGACCCAGAGAGACAGACGCCTGTTTGAACCAGCACATGCTCTATAAATAAGGTCGACTGAGGCAGCACGGCGCATTAGGCGTATCTTGAACCTCACCTCTCCACCTCCGCAGGTCTGGAGACCATCCACCTGCTCACCACGAAGAAGGACTACGAGCTGAGGGTGGACATGGAGGACTTTGAGGGGAGGAGGGTCTACGCTAACTACTCCTCCTTCTCCATCTCTCCCGGGGCGGTCAATGCTGAGGTGGACCTCTACAAGCTGCACGTCAGTGGCTTCAGAGACGGAGGGGCAGGTGAGTGGGCCCACGACATGGCGATACGTTTCTGGTGTTTAAGACACGGAAGGCACTGAGTGCACCATGACGACAGTCTTTATCTAGTTATGAATGATGTTTTACTATCCAACTAATGTTGTCTCTTGACCTACCAGGGGACTCGCTGGCCCCCCACAATGGACGACCGTTCTCCACATTTGATCGAGACAACGACGCTAATTCAGGAAATTGTGCCTTAACATATATGGGTGCATTTTGGTACAACAATTGTTTTCATGCCAGTCCAACTGGAGTCTACATGTGGGGAGCTGATGATGAAAAAAGTTCAACCTGGTATACCTTTAAAAGTAATTATTATTCTCTTAAGTCCATTTCTATGAAGATAAGACCCGTCACTCGTCAAATGTTAGTGGAAAAAAAATCATGGCTGCCTCCCTCTCACGTCTTAACTGAAAATCAGCTCAACTGAATACCTAAAGTAGACAAGGAGCATAATCTGTTCTGGTGACTAAACCTGAATGTTTTTTTGTTTTTTTTACAAAAAGTGCTGTCTTTTTATGATACACCTATGTGATTGATAATTATACTTTAGGCCTAACACAGTTTTTGTGTAACATTTCCTAGAATATACACATATATTCTAGGAAAAATAACTCCAAATAAAAGTTTGTTTTATTACAGCTGAACTCAACTCATATTTTCAATAATAAACACATTGTTAAAAGCCATCACTCTCACAACATTGACACAAATGGAACAGAAACCACCCGTTTACTTCCAAGAAGGGATTGGTGGAGCGACATCTCACCTTCTTGCCCTCGGTGTTGTCCGCGCTGACGTAGGCGAGCTTCCTGCGGACGTAGAACAGCATGTCGTCCTGCCGGGGAGCCCACCTCTCCATGAAGTAAGTGGAGAACATCCACGTCCAGAACACGATCCGGTCGTCCTTAAAACCGCCTGGGAACCACACACACACACACACACACACACACACACACAGGTTCAGATGAAGGCCCCACTGAGTCACAGGGAACTAACATGGGGCCGTAACAAAAAGTAGAGGTCTCGTTCCTAGTACCACAGATGCCCATTTCTAGATGCTTCCACCACCGGACTTTGTGGGGTGTTCGGATTGAAACAAGCTTGAGAAAGACAGATTGAAGTCTTCGTTTAAGAGAAAGATAATACAGCTCAATAGTTACTATAGTAGTCCCAAAAGTCAACTTGTTCCAAATATTTGCATAACGCTGTGTGAGAAAATAGTTCTTATATACATATCCAATACAGATTTATTGTTTACATTACATTTACATTTATGCATTTAGCAGACGCTTTTATCCAAAGCGACTTCCAAGAGAGAGCTTTACAAAAGAGCATAGGTCACTGATCATAACAACGAGACCAAATAAGTGCCAAAGGGAAGACCCATAAGAGCATGCAGTTAAACAAGTTACAATAAAACAACATGAAACTCCCCACAAGAGTGCACCTGTAAAAAAAACTTTTAAACCGTTACAACTAACCAAAAAGAGCAACAAGTCTCTCAAGGGATATATACCCAGTGGGATATATACCCAGTGTGATCCACAGACAGCCGTCAAATCAGAGGGAAAACATTTTCAAAGCATGGCACATGACTTCATCTTCAGCCTCAGCTTTGTCAGTGTCAACAATGAACCAATCACAGGGAGGAGTCAACCCATCGCAGAGAAGCCTGTCCCTGTCCCTGGGTGGAGCCCGCTGTGACAGGGCCGTCTCACTCTCTGCAATGTCATCCCGGACCCGGTTGCCAGGCAACGCTGTTGCCGTGCAAACGGCAGGTGTCTGGCCTGTGAAGACGGGACCCTGAGCTAGTGTGCTGCAGGTGGCCGCAGCACTCACACACACACACACACACACACACACACTTTGTAATACCAGAGGGATCCTGAGATACAATCTGATCCAATACTTGAAGAGGGAGAGATATTGGATCAAATGTGTACACACACACACACACAAGCAAGCACACACACACACCTCTTACGGCAATGCCTGAAGTTAGGAGACGAGAAGACACCAGGGTTTACCTGTTTAAAAAGGTCAAAATGTAACAATAACAGGGTCTGTTCAGACACAAGTAAAGGTCAACTGTGTTTATGGGGCCTGAGTGATTAGTAATCTGCAATCACGTCTTCAGATGATGAACTGATCTACTGTTTCACAGTGAGGGTTGCCAGGGCAACCAGTGGTTACAGATTCAACCGGTGGTATGAGAATGGCTATCAAAGCGCTCGGCAAGGTACCAGTGAGATTCTCCATCTTCCTCCTCCTACTCCTCCTCCTTTCCCCATTCTAAAAGAGTAACCATGTAACAGAGGTCCCTGTTAGACAGTGACATTTGAGTCGGCGTGCAACACCATGCAGCGCCCGGCGTTCGACAGCTCAGCACTGACCTTTGGGTGAGCCCGAGCTCGTCCTCTCCGCTCGACCAGAGCGCCGTCTGTGGGCCTCCTCCGTGCCCACCCCTTTGACTGACGCGCTGGCCTGTCACATGACCTCGGGGAGGCCGACGCATCACGGCCAGCCCAGGGACGATGATGTTGCCCTCCTCCCCCCCGCCCGTCCCCGTCCCGTCCCTTCTCAGAGGGGGTGTGTCTGGTGGAGTTCGACTAAGGTAGGGGTGAATGGAGGGGGAGGGGGGGGTCACAATGGGTTTCTTATATTTACCCCTCGCCCAGACCCCCCCACAGGGACACTAACAGGACGTACCCAGAAGCCCTGAAAAGTCATGTTTCCCCATGTGGCCTTAACCGAGTTTACTGGCTCAGGGAGGGAGTTACTGTCTGCTGGGGTCTCTCCCAGGTGAGACAAGATGGAGGTGACATGTGTGGTGTGGAAGACAAACAGGAAGTAAACGAGTATATTTTGATAGAGAGAGAAAGAAATGGAGAGAAGGAAAGTAGTGACAGAGTGTGATGCACAGAAGTGTGCGTCAAAGTTAAGCGAGGGAGAGGCAGTCTCCTGAGCTGGCTGCTGGGTCCGGGAGCCTCAGGGGAATCAAAATGGAGGCTCAACTTAAATGCTGCGGCATTCGGCACAACATGGAGCGATGCTATTCATTGCCGTTTGGGAACATGAACAATTTGCATTGGCATTTTCAACTTGGCACAGATCTTTGACCCTACATTCATTCTAACTCAATTTGCTGGTATTTAACCGTGTTTGCTTTGATTTAGTTTAACTTTCATTGAATTAGAAAAACCTGTTAACCCCCCCTCCCCCAAAAGTAAACATTTTCAACAGAAGAACTGTCTGATACCAGGTACAGGTACAGATGATGTGTTCCTGTCTGTGGCCTCACACAACAGGATTTGTTTTTGGCAATATACAAAAGGTGGAGAAACCACTTGGCCAATTTAGCCCGGTGTGTATGGAGACATGCCAAGCGGATACCACAGACACTTAGCTATCAGGATACCACAGACACTTAGCTACCAGGATACCACAGACACTTAGCTACCAGGATACCACAGACACTTAGCTACCAGGATACCACAGACACTTAGCTACCAGGATACCACAGACACTTAGCTACCAGGATACCACAGACACTTAGCTACCAGGATACCACAGACGCTTAGCTACCAGGATACCACAGACGCTTAGCTACCAGGATACCACAGACGCTTAGCTACCAGGATACCAGACGCTTAGCTACCAGGATACCACAGACACTTAGCTACCAGGATACCACAGACACTTAGCTACCAGGATACCACAGACGCTTAGCTACCAGGATACCACAGACACTTAGCTACCAGGATACCACAGACGCTTAGCTACCAGGATACCACAGACACTTAGCTACCAGGATACCACAGACAGTTAGCTACCAGGCAGCAGTGTGACGGGTGAGGTCTGACTCTCCAGTGGTTTGAAAGTGGAGTGCGACTCAAGCTGACAGACCCTGCTTCGGAGGGAGATCATTCAAAGCCGTGGGTAAATCTCCAAAGAATGCCTCTTAACAGTTAACAGTAGTGTGCCAAGTCTGAACGTGCTCAATTATTGAAAGCAGATGTATTGTAAAAGCGGTAGGCAGGAGTCCTTGACTGAGTTGACATCTGCATCATGAGTCCTGCTTACCCCAAAGTCTACTCCGGCAATAGATCAATAAATGAAGGTCAATGTAAACACACACACACACACGTGACAGTCTGACAAAGCTGCTAAACATATCACACTTATGTACAGAATGCAACAAGAGCAGCACAAAAAGTGAACACCCTAACAGCAAAGTGTGACAGGCAACAGAGAAAATGCATTCCCTTCTTTGGCCCATTGTAACTTTGCTGGCAAAAACAGGGTGGCAGTTTTTTTTACTTCATAGGCAGGTTCATGTGAGGGGGGTAAACACACACACACACACACACACACACACACACACACACACACTTCAACAGTATATCAAGCCACCCCCGGCGCTTCCAGGAAGTGTCTCAGTCTTGTCAACATGTCCTTTCCTGTAAAAGCTGCCAGGAGGTAATCTGATGGACCCAGCCTGGCCTGAGTTCTCTCTGGAGAGAGGAGGCTAAAGAACACACACAGCATGACCGTATAACCTTACAAACAGTGCAGCTTCTACAACAATAGAAGAGAGAAGTGGCTCACCGTTTTCCTAATTCTATCATTGTACCGATTCAGGCTCTGTCCAAGCACACTGCAGTCCAGTATACAGGACCAACAGACATCAATCTAACCTCTAGCTGTGCTGAATCCACTTTCGACCCCATTAGGTTTTATGACCATAGCTGTGACAGAGGAGCTAGCGGTATAATTTCGAAGGAACCTGTTAAATCCTCTAGTATGAACAAGAGCCACGTTTAACAGGGCACTGATGAAAATATGTCCGCTCCTGACAGCTCCTACTGAAAGCCACAGCCGCCAGTCACAAGACGGTGTTCCGTTGTTGTCGAGGGAGGAGAGAACAAAGAGAGAGGAGACACCAGTGGCGTGGGTGGCCTTGTTTTAAGAGAGAGGGGGGGGAGAGAGAGAGAGGGGATGCAGAGAGGAAGGGAGGGAGAGAATGAGAGAGAAGCCTCTCTGATAGACATATCACTCTTGCCCTGCTCTGTGGTTTTAAAAAGGTAGGAGGTCTGGGGCGGGGCAGAGGTCAAAGACAGACAACCTTCCAGAAGCCCTGGACCAGAACCAACCCCCACGCAGGCAGAGGAGGATGGATGAGAATCCTCTTTCCCGACCCCGGCGTTAGCCAAGAATCAAGGTGGAGGACGAGGCCCTGACAACACGCCAGCCATTCATGACAGGCTGAAACCCACGGCATGGCTTGCTGCTCACCGCTGCCACAACCTCAGCCTCATTGGCATCCCGGTGCCTGCTCAGTGCTCACGCAGAGAGGGGTAGGACGGGCGTGGCATCCCGGTGCCTGCTCACGCAGAGAGGGGAAGGACGGGTGTGGCATCCCGGTGCCTGCTCACGCAGAGAGGGGAAGGACGGGCAGCCGGGCAGGGGGGCAGAATGCCAGGCCAGCCGTGGAAGTGCGGTGTTGTGTGTGCTCGCTTCCGTCAAGGTTAACGGTGGCCAAGCAGAAACATTTCTGGAAATTCTAGGACTGCGCTTGGGTCCAGCTCCAGTGCATTATTACAGAGGGTGGCGACACACACAATGCTTTTTGGGGACAGGGCAAAGGACCTTGTGAGAAGGTGTGTGCGTGCTGTAATCGAACGGTTGAGCTGCGTGTGGAAAGTTAGGGTTGCCTCTCTCTGTCTCTAGTGTCTTGAGTGCGTGTGTGCGCGCGCTGCAACAGAACGCGCGTGACACGCTTAGACAGTAAGAACGTGGAAAAGATAGTCTGAGCACGAGACTGAAAGTTTAAAGTCATTGATCAGTCAAAAGTAAAAGTGTTGTGACACACCCCCGTCTTGCGGCTGTCCTGAAAGGACGGCAGATCTCTGCGAGGAACTGAGTGTACCTTGATGAACAAGAGGCCAAATCAACATCAAAACGTCAATCGTCAGGGTGCGTCTCATTCACACACTCTGAGCTCTGGAGGTTCTTCCTGACTTGCTTCCAGGATCAATACCAGCTCGTCCTTCCAGCAGGGGAAGAGTGCCCCTAAGTGGCCTCGTCGCTGCTGCCATGAAACTCAGTGAAGGACTGACGGGGCATGTCCTTGTTGCGTCCTTGCCACCACGACCCTCCTCCTCCTCCTCCTCCTCCTCCTCCTCCTCCTCCTCCTCCTCCTCCTCCTCCTCCTCCTCCTCCTCCTCCTCCTCCTCCTCCTCCTCCTCCTCCTCCTCCTCCTCCTCCTCCTCCTCCTCCTCCTCCTCCTCCTCCTCCTCCTCCTCCTCCTCCTCCTCCTCCTCCTCCTCCTCCTCCTCCTCCTCCTCCTCCTCCTCCTCCTCCTCCTCCTCCTCCTCCTCCTCCTCCTCCTCCTCCTCCTCCTCCTCCTCCTCCTCCTCCTCCTCCTCCTCCTCCTCCTCACACGCACCTCACTCCCTTTCTCTCTGTCCCCTACATCCACCTTCCCTGTCCCCCACCTCCCCCTCTTTATCCTCCTGCCCTTCTCCTTCCTTCCTTCCTCCCCTCCCTCTCTGCTCCCGGTGGGGGGAGCTGGCTGACAGGCAGAAGGAGGATGCTGACGGAAGCTGCGGCGTTCAGGAGGTGAGGCCAGAGATCTGTCTCCCAGGTGGGCTGGCTGCTCCAGACCCCTCCTACCCAGCTCACTCAGCAAACAGAGGGGAGCAGAGAGGTCAGGGCATCCGGAGTGCATGTGGGAGCAACGCAAACAGATCCAACATTACACCCAGTGCAAGCCTAAACATCCATCTCACTTAGCGGAAGAAAGCCTGTGCTGTTAAATCACCATACGTGCACTCATGTACTTTCCCCCCACCCTAAACGTATTTGATTCTATTAAGGCACTGACGAGGGGGCCGAGAGTTGATCCTGGGAACGGGTAGTGAGAGAATCTCTGACGCGATTGGGGGGAGGGGGGTGGGGGGGGGCTGAACAAAACGTTGAAAAAAAAAAAAAGAAGCCATGAATTAAAGAAGACGTTCAGCTCTGGGAAGCGTGCGGCTGTGGGAAATGAAATATTTACACGGGGCTGGAGCTGCATGGCGGGGGGGGGATTGGGCTCGGAGCACAGAGCCTGGGAGCATGGCCGCTGGACTATCGCTCAGCGCCACCGTCCGCCTTCGCAAACACTCAACACAAGAATGGCACGGGCCATTTGGGATTTTCCAGCCAACACACACGGCCCTGTCCGTGCACTTGTATAAAAAGAATATCAATGAATGTGCAGGGAAAAGAAAAACGAATTATTGTTTGCCGACAGCTTGTAGTCGAGAGATATAAAAGAGGGTGTGCAAATCACATTCTGGAGTGCGCCGTACGAAAACAAGGAACTGGCACAGGGAAGTTAGACTAGACGAAGAGAGGAGGGAGAATACAGTGTGTGTGTGTGGGGGGGGGGGGGTTGTGGGTAATGTGTGTATGAGTGCAGACACATCACCAATGAGTGTTCTTGTTGAACAGGCTGTACAGACTGGGTCTCTGGGAGGCAACAGACCACAGCTTGTCAGAGGAGGACGCCGTCTCTTCAATGGCAGAGCTCTCCCAGATCTCTTCCTTCAAACCCCTCACGATTCACATCCATTCTATGCGGCGTTGACTTATCTATGTGCCCGCATTCATTTTCACTCACTTTCCTTCAGGATTTGAGCTGCACAGCGCCAGAAGAAGGTCTACAAACAGGACAACAAACGAACATGCAGTACAACAAACGTTTAGCTGTAAGCTTTCTCCCAGCCCATTTCTATAAAGAAAAAAAAATGATATTCTGGATTCACTTTCCACACTGAGAATGGAGAGAAACCGTATGTCAAAACTGTAGGAGTGTGCACTCTGGGGAAACACAGAGGCTGATATCGGGCTTGACAGGGTGATATCATACTACTAATAGGCTGGGCTTCTGACTGACAGCTCGGGTGGCTTTACTGCTTCCATTGAATCTCGTGTCATGTAGCACACTTCACAGGGATTTCTACTCCTGCAAACCCTGAATACTGAATATTACACTCCTGCTAACCTATATAAGTGCTTAACTACATCGTGGTCTTCTTCACGCACAACTATTCAGGACTATTTTGGACTCCTAAGCATGCTTGCTTGGGTTTGTGTGCAGCATCACATGGTATTGATTTGAGTCATTGATCTTCGGAGACTGGTGCTTTGTCTGCCCAAAGCATGTCTGGGCTGAATGCTGAAACTTGAGCGGTTAATGTTGTCTGTGTGTGTGTGTCTGTGTGTGTGCGTGTGTTTGCGTGTGTCTGTGTGTGCGCGTGTCTGTGTGTGCGCGTGTCTGTGTGTGCGTGAGTTTGCGTGTGTGTGTCTGTGTTAGGGACCACAAAGAAAAACTATGACTGACAGATCAAGAGTGCCACGGGGATGCTCCACGTCAGCTTCCCCCCCGCCAACTTTGTTTCATCTACACGGAGAAGTTGCCTAACTAGTGATGGTACAGCCTCCAGTCTTGATAGAGCAGTTTAAATATTCCAGATGCGGTTTGAAAATGATGCAGTTCTTGTAGCGTTAACACCTCTCAGACAAGAGGAGGTGGTAGGATAGCAGCACCAGGAAGTAGAACTGTGCAGCAGGCCCCAGAGACATTGATAGAAGTGCTGGACTAAGAATAGCTGCACTACTGGCTTTTAATATACATCACCCGGCTCTGGTCTGGGCCCTGCACACTGTTCCAGCTCTGATAAAAGGAGGTGAACCGCCCTAACATCTATTCCTGATATACGTTTGTCTCATTTTAATGGACCGTGTGATTGTTTTTCCATTTTTCAGACCAGTCCATGTGACTGGTTTACAGACAGGACTCTGGAGAGTTGGTACATGCATCTGAATGGACAGGGAAAGAAAGAATATTTACACAATGGTTCTTATGGATATGACAGATCGTGAGCCTTCAGAGATTGATCCTCTTCCCACAGCTGCAGACATGCAGCAGTGCTGCTAGATATCGTGATCATCATTATTGACTATCATCCGCCCACTATGGGACACAATGTACAGCTGGCTGGCTGGCTGGCTTGGGGGATAGCAGGTGCAGCATCGCTGGCACTATTGGGGTACCGGTACCAGCCCCGGCCCCGGCCCCAGCCCCGGCCCCAGCCTCAGACAGCAGGTGAATCACAGAGACACTGCGGGATCCTAGCAGTCATGATTTCTCTGCACTAACATAATGTCACACAGTGACAGCGCCTCATAAAACAACAGACCCCCCCACACACACACACACACACACCAGTGTCACAGTCTATGTGACACTGGTGATAGTCACATGGGTTCATCCCTCCCAGCCATACAATAGCACATGGTCACAGTGTCTTGAAGACTGACTGACACACACTCACGAGACTTAGTGATGTTAACAGCTCCAAACAGGATTGTCAATGGAGCTTTACACAGTCTGGACATGAGCCTATTCATGCCTTTAGCGAGGCTGGATTACCAAACATAACATAATTCAGTTGTGTGTGTGTGTGTGTGTGTGCTCTTGGCCCTGGCTCAGTGGGGGGTATATCTCTAAAGACAGAAGGACACCACAGTGGGAGGCCCCCCCATCTGTTTCCACCAAAGCACCGAATACTTTTGCACACACACTCCCAATACAATCATTCCTGAACACAAAGTGCAAAGTAAACAGGTGGAGATTTCTATAGAGTCATGGTACTATACCACGCATAATAGCCTAACCAAGTGGCCTGTGAAAACAGAATGCAAAAAAAACCCAGTGTTACTAAAATAAATCAAATCTGGCCAAAGCATAGCCTAATTTTCATTGGCTGACACAGCGTGACATGACTCGCACTCTAGTCTATAGCATTGCTGCTGTGGGCTCCATATGCCGTGGTGTTGAGTGTACCTAACCGGCCCAGATCTTTCCCTGAGTCACTGTGGAGGGTAATTGATATGCACGGTCTGAGGAACTGACTCGACACACTGCGCCATGAGACTCCACGGTGCCTTGCAGAGGGCCACTGAAGGACAGAGGAGGAAAGAAACCGAGAGGAAGGAAGGAAGGCCGAGAGAGAACACAGAGCTAGAGAGGAGCTGCAGGTTGGACTGTTGGAGACAGTGCAGTCGTACCAGGATCCATCCTGCCACTGACTCACAGCAGAGCAGGGGGAGAATAAGAAAAAATATATATATATTTTTAAATAAAACAACACTTCAGCCACACTAACAGCACAGCAGCCAAGTTCCTGACCCGTGCCTGTAACTGCATGATGTAACCTAACCTTTGGAATAACCTTTGATGACCTTTCGAAAGGCAGGTCAATATAATAAAAGGTTTGGACATTAAAAAATGGTTTGGGTGAAGAGCACCGTTAATCTGTCTGTTTGCAGAATGTAGCACACACTGTCTTAACCTCTAAGAAACGACAAACACTGTTAGACAAATGCCGGTTCAGAGACAGAACCAACACTGAGGTCATGCATCAGTCCCATGAAGATGATGTCATTTTTTCAAAACAGTGCAGTATTGATTTCCCTACTAGAGCAATATGTTCCCCTTGCAGACAAACAAAACAAATAAACTTGGTAAATTCAAGCTTTTTGAAATCTTATTAGGCTTTTATTCAAAGATTTAGAGCTCAAAATGTCAATTGTGCACATTGGCCAAACAAAATATATAATTATTCGGGCGCCCTTATATCTATCAAACAAAAATGGAAATTATGGCTTAAGTGTTTTCCTAAGCACAAAGTGTTGCTAACAATGCATCACTATTCAACACCACTGCCATAACAGATGTAAGTGGGTTGATTTTAATTCACAATTGTATTCATGTTTATGCATGATTTCTGCAAGCCAAGCTACATAATAAAATGACCTTATTGATATGATAATTTACCTTAAAAGCAAACGAGCACTGAGCACACCTGGTCAAAACGGGATGTGATTACAATACAAATGGTTCCCTATTTGGACCAATGGTTGAGGGATGCTCTAGGGCTAAAATGAGTGTACAATTATCCAGTGGTGTAGCTCCATTCTGCATTCGGGCTGCGCCTACCATTAATCTCAAATCAATGACCACTGCTCGTTGTGAGCTAGTTAAAATTATGTTTAGATGTGAAACTCCTCTTTTCCTTGATGATGAAGAAGGCCTCATTCTTTTTGAATGCTTCTTGAACTCTTTACGTGACTTTAATGAGCGTGAGCAATGAGAGGACTCCATAGCTGTATTAGTGACTGGAGATGTGCAGGATAGATGGAATCAAATCAATTAGGGTCGGAAGATGTGAATAGGTCAGTTGCGCATGCCTACCTATAGGCAACCTACAGTATTGTCATTGGCCTTATTTAGTCCAATTACTGACAACTTGTTTCAAATCGACAAGATACAGTAGTAGATGTCTAATTAAGGTAAACCATGGTCATTTCCTGTTTCATTACTATTAATACTATTTCACAAAAACATCTTATGATAGGCCTGCCTGTGAGTAAGACTCTAGGTACTTACCAAGACCACTAATTTCTTGTCTTATATTCAGGCGGTTACGCTCGTCGGCGATAGCCTTCAACATTTGTTGCAGAGACTCGTCCAGTTCCCCGTTCTCTTCCTCCGCTGACCCGGCAGTCTTACAAAAACTCTGAAAGGATGCCATCCGCAAACTGGGCTCATGACAGTCCTGCGACGGCAAATTCACCCGGCTGGGAGAAAGACAACGAGTGGAGGAAAGAACCGAGGATCTCCCCAGAAGCGAACGGTTAGCTAGTAGGCTATTAGTCCCACACAATAATAAAAAAGAAAAGAAAAAAACTGCAGTGCTCGCTACTTCTCCCTTTGTCACCGAGGAGAAACGAGGTGACAAATTCTAAAGCCACTGTGTGACACGAAAGGGAGGCTCCGTCTGCTACAAGAGGATCAGCTGGAATTGCAACGGGAACACCCCTCACACTTCCTGTAATGCAGATCAACAGAACCCTTTTAAAGGGGAAGGTACCATGAAATATTTCACCAAGTGCAGTGCAAATCAGGCATTACTATTCGCCAATAGTATTCAACAGGGGACCGCAACAGCTGAATGAGCCTATTATGCACATAGTTTTGATTCTTTCTTTATATTTCACAGTTTGGTTACAATGTTGCGAATAGGGGAGGAGTCAGCGCGCTTAGTCAAGATGACGATACCAGACAAGTTGGCATGAGACTTCCCTGACATCACGCGTTTATTGTGAAATGTGTTTTTTATTTTGTCCCTATTGAGTGTCACAGAAGTGTTATGCAGTGCAAACGAGGGGACATATTTACATGTTTATATTTAAACACCCAGCTGTCAACTGCATCATGGCCATTATAAGCTTAGTGAAATCAATTTTAAGTGGTACCCGCGATAAAACGAACCTTATTATGAAAACGAGGACTCTCCTATAATCTGTACCATCTCGTCAAAATCAGGCCATCACTTTTAAGGGCTAAACTAAATTGTGTGTCCTTGAGCCTCTGTCAAATATAAGCCAATCGTGTAAGACCCTCTGATGTCACTGCTCTAAGGAAAAAGGATGATGTCATTTGAAATCCTATAGAAGACAAAGCATGCAGCAGCCAGCGACACGCGGACCGCGGCTCACTGTAGACATCCATCAGATCGAGTCTTGTTTCTTTGTTTACTTCCAGCTGAACTAACGTAGACTTATTCCTTTATTCAAAAATGAAATGCGGTCTACAGGTCTGCTTCCTCTATATGAGAATGCACCATGTACATTCATTAGCCTACGGTATTACAATGTCACTAGGCCCACCATTAAATATGCATCTTATAAACTTGAATAGTGGCTTTAAAATGTATGCAATAATTCAGTTTTAAGAACATAGCACACGGGGCAATAGGATTTTTACAGTCTAGTCAGGTTGTGGAGCACTTGCATTTAATCATCCCTCATGGGACTGTTTTACGGAATGGAGATGGGCTAAAAAAGACCACAGACAAATCAGTCAATAGCTTTTTTGGGGATTTTATTGAAAGCTTTTGTCTTGTAATTTATAAAATGTGTTCACCCAAGTATTAAAGGGAATAAGTGAAACATTTTCTCCCCAATCCTCCATGCGATTATCTCATCAATCACTCCAATACACAAGATGGACATTCACCCATCGTGTTATTTAGTCTTAGTAAGCTAACCTCTCAAGACAGACAGAAAGAGCTCAAATGCAAACTCGACCCACGGTCAATATGGTAGGAGAAAGAGCGAGGTTAGGAGACAAAGCTAAGTGGTGCAACTGATCTGCTTCAATGCCAGGCAGCTACCCCAACACACACCAGCCAGGAAGCCACGTCCAACTCCACCCCTACTTTTATTCTGTGCCTCCTCATCGTGAGATAAACACGCCCCCTCTCGTAGCTCTACGTCAGATGAACCCCCGCCGGATGTCCGCCGGCCGGCCCCCAGAGGGCCTGTGGCCCCGCCGTCCAATCAGAAGTCCTCCCGCGGGATCGTGACCTGGGAGACCTGGAAGCGGGCCGATGGGGTCATAGCGCGGCCTGGGAAGGAGGCCGTGGGGGAGGTTAGGGCGCTCGTCGTATTCTCCGCCGATGATGCCGGGGGGGTAGAGAGGGGGGGGGATGGGGTGGAATGCCCCGGGGTGGAAAGGGAAGGTGCGCGGGAAGGGCAGGACACGGGGCATGGGCCGATAACGGGAGGCCTCCTTGTGTATCTTGTACTTGGTCTTGTACAGCTGAGAAAGGAGGAATATTATCTTGTAATAACATAACAATTGGGCACCTGAGCCAACAAATGGATAAGCTTTGGTTGGTCTCTACTAAACACTCAATTAGCTTCTGAAAGGTCCACTACGTGCACAGACACAGAGAAATACAGCGTGACAGAATTTCCTAAGAATGCTGGCATTTATTTGAGTTAGTTTCTCTTCTAGGAAAGGATATTACTCACTTGTTTCCAGTCTGTGTTTCTGACAGGATTCTGACTATCTGCATGATGAAATGGAAGAATGAAGCAGATTTCTCAGAGAAGCCGTAAACCATACCAACTTTTAACAAACACAACTTAATATAACCTGTGGCCCTGACATTTGGAATGAGCTGTTGCATTTGGCATTTAGTGTAATTGCTCAGGGAGGGAGCTTCTTATCACAGACAACAGCTCACTGATGTCTCCTGTCCATCTTGAATGAACCAAATAAACAATATAGAATACGTAACATTAAAGGGCTTAAAGTTGCCGTTATGAAATACTCATTCCGGTCAAGGAAACCTTTAGTATTCTGGAAATCAGTCGACAGTTGACTGAGGGACTGGCATGCTAAATAAGGGTGTGTGTGTTCGGGCCTCATACCCCTGAAGTCGCGACGGTAGAAGTGCCTCCACAGGGTGGAGTCAGCAGTGGCAGTGTTGAGGTGTCTGCTGACGGACGACAGGGCCAGCAGGGAGCCCACATCCAGCAGCCTCAGCATTCGCAACAGCAGCTCTGGAGGCAGGATAGACAGGCCAAACACGGGCGGGAGCGCCATGGCTGTTGGCACCACCAGAGGGAGACAGTGAGTTTTTAATAACAATAGTCATAATATGAATACCTTTTTTCAATCTTTTTTTTAAAACACACATACTGCTCCACACATATACCTTCTCTGGCTGCAGCTATCACGGGGTACGCCATCTTGTCTTTGAAAACCCGCGACAACTTGCGTAGGTCTTTGTAGGTACTGGCGGCTGCATCCTCTCCTGTGACGAGGGCGACACAGCAGAAGTGCACATTTAAGTCGAGTCGTGAAGGGTTTGGTGTACATCCATGCATGCTCCTGGTCCGAGCATACTTACTTTGTACAATGCCATTCACATAGAGAACTGGGTTCAGTGTCAGCTTATTAACCTTCTCCACCTTCTCATTGATCTTCAGGGAGGCTGTAGAAGTTTAAATGGTTTTTGTAAGTACAAGTACATTAGAATTCTTGGTCCTACTCCTCTCCACTGTTACCTCGCAGTCTAACCTCAATTCTACATGGTTTCATATCTTGATTGTAAATAATCCTAAACCTATGTGAGCTAACAATCTTCTGTAATAGGAGAAACAGGTTGAGAGTAAATACATATCAAATTAATTAAGTTGCCAATGTAAGAGGAGGTTGTAGACTAAAATGCAGAATCGTATGTGGGCTGACTCACCGTTAACAGCCAGCAGGTTGCCCATGGGAACGGCCACAACTAGGATGAGGCTGTCCTCGCAAAAAGGGTGGGTGTACTTGAGCCTGTACACCCCTCCCGCTGCCCGCCAATCGCTGGGCATCTCACCATGCTTGACCTCTGAACCCTTCACAGACAGACACAGAGACCCACAGTCATTTCTATGTTGGTATATACTGTGGTATTCTGTATGGCTGCTTGTTGTATAGAACATGCCAAGTTCCTGTTCGCTGTTCACCTCACCTGAGGGAAGAACCCAGTCTCCAACATCAGAAGGTGCACGACCACCATGACAGCATCAAATGGGCTGCCGCTTTGGGAGTTGTGATGGAGCACATCCAAGGAATGAGGCAACTTGCCTTCCTCTGCCTCGTCACACAGCATGGGCTCCAAGGTGAGCGGAGCTGCCTCTGCTTCCTGTTCTTCTTCAGGGGCCATTTCCTGTTTAGGATCTGTCTGCATCTCAGCTACCTTGCTGCTTGTGCCTGGCTAAATGTTGGATGGAGAATTACAAAACGTGTTTTGAATTACTTTTCAAGAGGACACCACTGGGGCCATAACATTTTTTAACGCGTATTATTTAGTAGTCCTGAATTAAACAGGGTTTACATCGATACATGGTAATATATAGAACAGTTATAAAATCATAACAACCATGCTACATATTTTTGTGGTGGCCTGCCAGAAAGTACAGAGGATGACTCAGCACCTCTTTCCAACACACACACACGAACACACACACACAATCTCCCCTAAATCCAAGGGCGTCTGCTGTCAGTTGAGAATGTGAGTATTATTTTCATTCTCAGCTCGAAAGCTTTGAATATGAATATTTAGCTACAGGGCTGTGTGTCTCTCTCCTTTTTTCCCTTTGACTGCATCATGGATCAAGTGATTTGCATATTTTATCCATTTTGAATCGCACCGAGTCATTCGAGAGAGTCGCTGCTGAATCAGATCACTTTTTTGGAGGACAGAGTGCTCACCTCATTAGAATGCATGGCATGGGAGTGTTTCGTCTGTTTGGGTGGTGGTGTTTGTGCGGCCGCGCTGCTGCTGCTGGGGCAGGTTCTACCACTGTGGCTGGCAGCCTGGCTCACAGATGAGGGGGAAGCGGAGGGCACAGCCACAGACTGAGGCAGGATTACGCAGATTAAATCCCCAGAAACAATGCTGCATGAGGAGAGTGTCTGTCCTGTGTCGCAGAGAGGCTCTGTGCCATTCAGGGACAGGGTGAATTCTGTGTCCGGGCTGGAGGTGGGAGAAGAAAAAAAAAAAAAACTGCTTTAAGCCTTAACAACCATTGTTGAGTAATTATGGAGTAACTGTCGCCCATAGCTACAAATGCATTTCTTTGTGGACTTCTAGAATTTTACAAATACCAATAGTTAAAATACAATACAAGAGGGCGAAACAGGGGTCTGACCTGAGTCCATGGGAAGGCAGCAGGATCTCCTTGATTTGAATACTTAGCTCTGTGATGGTGGGCTCCTCTCCCTCCAGCTCCACACGGCTGGTCTGCTTGTTGACTCTAACACGCAGCTTCATGCTTAGAAGGACCCCAAGAAAGGCGTAGATTACACATTTCGCATCTGTCATTAACAGCTACATATCTGGGTCTTCCTCCCTATGTATTCATGTTTCGGTTTCGTTTCTTGACAAAATCATAGCAGATCGGATAAGTTAGGATGCTAGCTCTATTACTGCCAAAAGTTAGCCTTCTTGATAGCTACTATGTAGCACAAACCATGCAGTTTTGACAGGGTACCTTACTAGCTAATAATGTTACCCAACAAGTAACCAAGCACTTACGTTTAATTGCAGCCAGTCGGTTTACGTCGTGTCACAAAACATCTAAACAACGTATCCTAATAAATGATCAAACTATTACCATTAGGGTATGGTCGCATTGCTTGATTCAGGTAAATAGGGGGACAGTCTTCAGTAATTTACTAGCTACAAGACTACAGCTTATGTTGTGTTTGACTTCAACTACGGAAAACGATGAGGGATGCTGACTTTCTCTACGGAAACAGAAATTAAACAAATATAGTTGTATTCGTGTGAGATGTGTGCAAAACATACTCACATAAACAATATTATTATATAAAAACTAAGTGGTTTGTAAAAACTGTTTTGTCATTACAAACCAAAAACTATATAATAATCCTAACGCGTTTTGCTTTGTATTACGGTACCTCTGAGTTTCCGTAGTTGCGTATGCCAGTTACTGTCAGGACAGATTCTAACACTGATCAGTGATCACATTTCAATATATTTTGAGCTTCTACCACCAAAATGAGCAGAAGTTACAATGACGAGTTGCAATATATGGATAAAATTGGCAAGAACTGTTGGCGTATCAAAAAGGGCTTTGTACCGAACATGCAGGTGAACAAGTTGTATTGAATGACATGGCTGGGCTTGGCATTAACGAAGCTAAGTTGCTACGTCAGTTAGCACATGTGGTAGACGTGGACGTAGATCATTTTAAATGCATCCAAGTTATTTTTAAGTTATGTTTACTGACTGTGTGTTCAATAATACGTAACATAGTCTGTCCACACCCGCATCAATCCCTTAGATCTAAACCAGTAGTAATAGCCTCTTGTTTGGTAGAGAGCATTGACTTGTAGCTAGTTCGCTAACAATAATTGTTTTTCAGGTGGAAGGCGTCTTCTACGTTAACGACCCCCTTGAAAAGTTGATTTTTGAGGAATTACGAAATGCTTGTAAAGGAGGAGGTAGATATGACACCATGCCATACAGAACCATACATGCTACATTTACATAAGCTTGGTTGATACATTTAAATATATCGTTTATTAGGTTTTGGTGGGTTTCTCCCGGCATTGAAACAGATTGGGAATGTGGCAGCTCTACCAGGAATAGTACATGTAAGTACTTTTACATTTCAACCGAGATGTCAACTATAAATTGTGTTGAATTGTCAAAATAAACATAGCAATTTATCTTGCCAAACATCATCCCCAGAGATCTATTGGACTTCCAGATGTCCACTCGGGGTATGGCTTTGCCATTGGAAATATGGCTGCCTTTGACATGAGTGATCCCACTGCTGTGGTCTCCCCAGGTACAAGATTGACTGCCGTCGCTGTTGCACCATCTAATAACGTCACACACACACACAGCACGTGTGACTTACGTCTGGTCTGGCGACCGCTTCTCTGCAGGGGGTGTGGGTTTCGACATAAACTGTGGCGTTCGTCTGCTGAGGACCAACCTGGATGAGGCGGACGTCCAGCCGGTGAAGGAGCAGCTGGCCCAGGCGCTGTTTGACCACATCCCAGTGGGAGTGGGCTCCAAGGGGGTCATCCCCATGAGCGCCAAGTAAGGAGGAGAGAGGGGGAGGGAGGGACCTAGGGCCCCACGGGCACTGACAGCCGTTCATGACCGTATCTCTGATGTGACATGCCATGGTGTTGGTGATGCAGGGACCTTGAGGAGGCCCTGGAGATGGGGGTGGACTGGTCCCTGAGGGAGGGCTACGCCTGGGCAGAGGACAAGGAGCACTGTGAGGAGTATGGCCGAATGCTCCAGGCTGACCCCAACAAGGTCTCCTCCAAGGCCAAGAAGAGGGGCCTGCCACAGGTATCTTCCAAGACCTCCCCTGGGTCTTCGGACCCCATCACCCCATACAACCCTACTGAACCTAAAGTGGACTTAGTACATGATTGCCATGAACATGACAATGATACATGATGTCCACTGACGATTTTAGTTGTAGTAAATATATGTGCTGCTTCTTGTCTCTAAGCTGGGAACACTAGGGGCAGGGAACCACTATGCTGAGATCCAGGTGGTGGATGAGATCTACAACGACTACGCGGCCAAGAAGATGGGCATCGATCACAAGGGCCAGGTGTGCGTGATGATCCACAGTGGCAGCAGGGGGCTCGGGCACCAGGTGGCCACAGGTGGGCGCTGTTTTGCCATGTCAGAACGACTGCTTGCTACGTAATTGCATCAGCTGCAGCGATTACTCCCTTTGCATGCTGATAGGTCCCAGTCATCACATAATACCCTTATCCGCCCGATAATTAAATGTGGTTACGTGTGTGGGAGGGGAAGAAATGTGTATTGAATGAAACTCGCCTTTGTAGATGCCCTTGTTGCCATGGAGAAGGCGATGAAGAGGGACAAGATCATAGTGAATGACCGGCAGCTGGCCTGCGCTCGCATCACATCGGATGAGGGCCAGGACTACCTGAAGGGCATGGCCGCCGCAGGGAACTACGCCTGGGTCAACCGCTCCTCCATGACCTTCCTCACCAGACAGGTACCCCATCCTGCCAGCTCCCTGGTTATCAGTTCCCTGGTTAATCAGGTCACTGCAGACCAAAGCATAGATGAAGCATATTCATCTCAAGTCTTCAGTCACGGTGAGACGCGTCCGCGGTTCTGTCCTTCTGTCCCGCAGGCCTTCTCCAAGGTCTTCACCACCACGCCAGACGACCTGGACATGCACGTGATCTACGACGTGTCCCACAACATCGCCAAGGTGGAGGAGCACATGGTGGACGGCAAGCAGAAGACCCTGCTGGTGCACCGCAAGGGCTCCACCCGGGCCTTCCCCCCGCACCACCCCCTCATCGCCGTGGACTACCAGGTAACCGCCGCGGCCGAGAACCGTGGCCCAAGTGAACGGCATTGTTTCGGAAACTGTACTTTAATTAGTATGGCGTGTACTTTTGTTTTGTCAGCTTACAGGCCAGCCGGTGTTAATTGGTGGCACAATGGGCACCTGCAGCTATGTCTTGACGGGGACAGAGCAGGGCATGACTGAGACCTTTGGCACCACCTGCCATGGCGCGGTATGAGCTCCCCTCAATCCAGGCTTCCTGAAGTTTATCACGCGTCACTTTCTAAATCCTCAACCATCCACCGTCATCGCAGTGACTACGTCTCTCTAACTTCACTTTTCGCTTGGTTTAACTCGCCACAACTTCCAACTGCTCTGTTTGTCCAGGGGCGCGCTCTGTCTCGTGCCAAGTCCCGCAGGAACTTGGACTTCCAGGATGTGTTGGACAAGCTGGCAGACAAGGGCATTGCCATTCGAGTGGCCTCGCCCAAACTAGTCATGGAGGAGGTAGGCCGAAAGCAGACCCACACACGCCTTGCTACAAATCAATTTGACACGCAATGCATAGTTGTTGAAGTGTTATTTATTTCAATGATAACAGCGGGGATCCTTCTATCCATACAGGCTCCTGAATCATACAAGAATGTGACGGATGTTGTCAACACATGCCACGATGCTGGAATAAGCAAGAAGGCTATTAAACTACGACCAATTGCCGTAATCAAGGGGTAACGCGCTTTGGCTCAGCTAGAGACTATGGGCACTTGGAACTAGAAGGTTCATGAGCGACTCTAAAGGAAGTGAGCTGACCATCGAGAAGTGTGGCCTGACATTTGTCTGTAAATGAAGGAACACGAATGGTATGACTTACAAGCAAGCCTTCCAAAGCTTTACGAATATGATTTTGTACAGTTCTCAAGCTGTCAAAGGATAAGAGGAGACTTCATACTTTAATTTCTTAACTAAACGAGAGAACTTAATACATTTTTTGTTCTTATTGGTGCCAATTGCTGTGGCCTATTATAATGTGGGCTTTGACTGTCAGATAATAAAGGATGGAAGAGAACATAGACTAACCGCATCAACTGATTACTGTTGATTTTCTCGTGCATGTTCAGCTGTCCCTAACCCAATGGGCTTGACAAATCTTACATCTTGTGCTACATGTGGCAAACAGCTGTCATCTCAATAATAGGGGTGTGGATAGCAACTGAATTGATAATAAACCATGTTACTGTTAGAACACAAACATTTATTTCTGCAAATGATTGTGCTGGGGTAATGAAGACTGCATATTAGTAAACACTTGTAGGTACTAACAGATGTGAAGGTTCATCTCAGTATCAAAAAATAAACCCTACATTCTCAGACATTTCAATCCATAATGAACAAATTACCTCATATTTGGCATAGATGCAATTAACATGGTTTTCCCATAATCCACTAATAAAACCATTTTGGAAACTGCAGTTTGAAATGATTTCTTACTCGGCATTGGCAACCCATACAGCATTTGATGTCTTAGGATTCACATTAAAGACTTCTTAAAAGTCACCTTTTATTAAAAATATTTTTGAAATGTTCCTCAGACCTTATCCAGGTAAACCAGAGCCACAATTAAAGTTTTAAATTGCAATGCAATTCATGGCATAGATGACAGCAAAGAACAGCGACGGCATGGATGACACCCCAAATTGTGGTGGAAGTCAAATAAATCGGTATTATCATCTTAGAGCAACACCCAACTAAATGGTTGATAAAATATTACCAGTGTCCCAGGCACAGTTACAGTTTACACTCACAAAATAGGTTGCCTGTGTCTGCCTAAACAACAAATGTAGTGATTCGAGTGCTGACGTAGCCAAGATACTTCAGTGATGGATCGACAAAATGAATAGGGTACAGAATATGCCATTATGGGACATTAAAAGTACAACTCAATTATGTTGAATGGTTTGACCGAAAACATGTCTCACTAAAATTAGTACAACACTGAAGGGAACATTTGATATTTGGGTAGATGCAGATGGGGTTGGGTTCGCGTACTCAAAACTGCGACTGAAAATAGTCTTCACACCTAAGGAGCAGTTGGGCAGGTAAACTTCACAGTATTGCAGGCAATCAACATTGCATAATCGTGTTCTGTCAGAGGCCTTAACAATCATCCGATTCTTCAATATAAAATGCATTTAGATTCCGAATGTTTTGTTCTGTACACTAGCAACATTTATTTGGGATTGCTGTACATAAAAGGACCAGATTCACTAAACGTTTGCACAAGTTTTCAGATGGGAATACAATAATAAAAAATAAAAAAAAGCCTAAACCTAGAAACTATTTACACTTGAACATCCTCTTAAGGTCATTATTTACATTTTGTTCCACCGATTCTCTTCCATTTCCTTCTGAAAGTAACAGTTGAAACACTGGTGCAAACGCTTAGGAAAACTGTCAGTGGCGTCCAGTTCAGGGAACATTTTACGTGACTGTAGTGGATCACTACATAAACTTCATGACTGTACAGGTGAGATGCAGTTCTAACACACAAGCATGTTCTAAATGATGTCCAAGGAAAGAAATACCCTCGTTACTGTCATGAGACCAATAACATTGAGAATATCAGGAAAAACGATATGTGAATGCCGTTATACCTAAGACATGCAAACACTGCGGGGTAGAGGTATGCGGTAAACCTGGAAGGCAAATGCACAATGAACCAGGACCATAAGCACTTGAATTCTCCTGTAAGTCACTTCAAACTGCAAAAAAGGTTAAATAAATCCATTCCAAAACATAAAAGTCAATGCCACCATTCAACAGAATTGTCACAATCCAGCCCTTATTTTTCCACAAAAATTCCTGTCAAAATCATGTTTAACCAAAAAAAGCTATGCCTCTCAACTCCTATAGTCACTTGTTCAGGTCTTTTTTAGTTCATTACCAAAACATGTTTAGGTAGAGTAGGCAGCAAACTTTCAATTTACCATTTGAAGACCATTATTGAACTTTCCCCACTATATTCTATAGTTTACTTCCTGTCTTTTGAGTGGTTACACCAATCACAAACCGTCTTTGCCCAACCAGGGCTCCAATCCCCCATGGAGAGCACGTCCCTGATTTGTCCATGGTCAGTGGAGGGTTGTGGCCAACCGACACGGAGTGACAGCCCCCTCCGTCTTGTTTTCCTGCTTCATTTCCCCCACTTACACAGGATGGGCTTTCGTTATGCAGTTACATGTTTAAGTGCAAAAGCAGCTCCTATGCTAAGCTCAGTCTCTGTTTTTTTTTTTTCTTCGTTGCAAGTGGCACCAACAACTCCTTTCTTCTCTCTTCTGAGTCCTCACAATCCTTCTGAACTTCCAGTTTCTTTTTTTTCTTTTTTATAGTTTGGCTCGCTGAAAAAATGCCTATCGAGAGAAAAAAAAAGGCCTGAAAGTCAGTGAAGGAAACAGAACAGGTTACAGCTGGCTGTAACTTTCGAAGCACGTCAGTGAGCTTGTGCCGTTCTCAAGGTCCAGTCAGTAGCTCACGTACCTTAATGTAGCTTTTGAGGACCTTAACATCTGGCTGTTCCAGCACTTGACATAATTCCTGTTGCAAGGCACAAAAACAAACGCTAGTCAAACAGCTGGATAACTTTTTTATACAATAGAAACAGAATAGTCAGCTATTATGGTACCTGTGTGATTTCAGGTGACACCTGCAGGGAGGGTAGGTACTCCTGCTGTAGGTACTGAATGAATTCCGGTCCCTATGACAGAGAAAGGTCTTCGCATTAACACCCCATGAAGTACAATCGTGTTCCCACATTACTGTTGCAAAAGCTGTGGCATTGAGTGGAAATGTGAGACGAACCCTTTTGAGATGAATCATTTTCAACGTCAGCGCACATTCTGACAACGTCTGCAGAGAAACAAACAGGTTCAACATGATACAAAAATATTATTGACGTCTATTTCTTCAATTGAATCCAGGTTAAAAAAATAAATAATGAATTAGAATCCAGTTCCTTTCTTAGTAACGTACCAGAACTGTCAGAGCATCTGTGAGGTCAAAGGTGGGCTTAAGAGGAGCAAGAAAACAAGCTGGAACGATGTGTTTGTAGATGAAGTCGGGAAACCCGACCATTCCGTCTTTTCCTCCTGGGGGAAGAAACCACATGAGCGCCCATCACACACTGTCAGCATAGCAGTCGCATACCGACGTGATGTCAAACCTTCCTCCATACAAGACCTCTCGAGGCTACGTCCAGCGATGCCCTTACCCCAGAGCTCCACCAGCTTGGAGAGGATGATGAAGCAGGTTTTCTGGGCGATGGGGTCGGGGAAGTCCACCGCTCCCTGGATGATGGTGAAGAGGACCCTCTCGATGTTTTCAACTCCTGTCGCGACGGGAGACAAACGGCGCTCTGTGTCAACAAGCGCAGGGGGCATTCACACCCGAGAGAAAAGGGACCGCGTCTTGGCCCACCACCAAAACGTTTGTCCGTGGGAAGCGACTCACCCTGGCCCGCCATGACCTCGTTCATGCCGCTGCTGGCGATGGTCTGGATGAAGGTGAAGTAGCTCCTCCTCAGCATCTGCTTCTCCAGGGCGGCCGCCTGGTCGTTGTCCTCCGCCGGCCGGGCCAGGACCTCGAAGATGGCCAGCACCAGCGGCATGAACACCTGCTGCAGGAACGGGGACACCTGGCCCTGCGCCGCCGCCGCCGCACACGGTCACAGTCAGAGCCGACGGCTACAAATCTCCCACCTGTCTGTCGCCCTCACGTTCCATATTGCTCGAAATAACGCAAGGAGAAATGCAAGCCAAGGACATGCCCTAAACACAACAGTAAGCCAATCTAATCTCCAGCTTGCTCTTGATTTGACTAGTCATCCTAAAGCCCCCCCCCCCCCCCCCACACACACACACACCTTGAACTTGGCCGTGATCTGACTGATGAGGGGGATGAACTCCTGCAGGTCCTTGGCCTCGCAGTCCTTCAGCATGTGCTCCGAGGCGGCGGGGATGAAGGGCAGCACCTCCTCCTCCAGGCAGATGATCATGCGGTGCAGGAAGGAGCGCACCGAGCTGCGCAGCGAGCCCCTCTGGACGGGGCAGCTGAGCGCCGGCAGGAAGGCCTGCAGGCAGTCCCGGTACACCTCGGTGCAGCCGCACGTCTTCACCGTCTGCTTGTTGCTGAAGGCCTTGCTGGTGCGGCTGGAGGAAGCGAGGGGGGAGGAAGTCGTGCTTTTTATGAACTTTCCTTTTTATGAACTTTCCTTTTTCTATATATTTCCTGCTTTATCGGACTGACTGTGTGAAGTGTGACAGGAAAGACAGGGAGAGAGAGAGAGAAGGGAAGACATGCAGAAAAGTGCCAAAGCCGGATTTGAACCCCAGGAAATGGCTTTATCCCACCATGCAACGGGGCGGCGTACCTGGCGAACCCCACGGCGTGGCTGAGGCAGTCGGCCAGCGCGGCCTGCCTCTCCTCCTCGGCCTCCTGGGGCAGCTTGGCCAGCAGGAGGCGGAAGGCCTCCGTCAGCGGCGTGAGCAGGCTCCTCATCAGCGCCTGCTTCCTCTCCGCCGGGCTCTCCCCGTTCACGATCAGCACGCCCGCTGTCTCGAACATGAACAGCTGGTCGTCGCTGGTCAGCAGCGCGGGGAAGCCGTTCTCCTGGAGGACAGAAAGGGGGGGGGGGGGGGGTGCGTTACAGCAGCTGGGCTAGAACAAGGGTCAGGCTAACACACGACAAAGCTAAGATACGTCTTCTTGGTGAGGTTATGGTAAAGGGAAGCTACGGAGATTGGTGTGGATTCAATAGGGTTGCGTGTGTAGGGGGGGTTGCGTGGCGTTGTGGTGCGGGCCAGCGGGGTGTCCTTACAGGAGGAGCGAGCTCCAGCAAGTCCTGGATCCTGGTCAGGATGTCCTCTATGAAGGCGTTCATGTGCTTACTGTCAACACAGGGCTAATGTTAGCATCCACGCTGACACACTACCAACACAGGGGTTCACAGTAGGGCAGGATATTTACCAAAACAAACCGCGTGTTGTACCCGTAAAACAAAGCATTTAGGTCAGAAATGATTAGTCACTTGTTGACTTTGCTGGGCGCGTGATCCTATTTCCTGATATCAGATGGCTCTCATATGCTGTTTGCATATCCATTACTCTTGGCCAGTGAGCAGAGGTATGAGACTGTGTGTGTGTGTGGGCCAGACTTACTGTAACGTTTTCACAAATCGAGAGAAGAGGTAGGCCACCCGGCTCCTGACCTTAGGGCTGCTGTGCCTCAGACCGCGATGGTCCAGAAACGCCATCTACACACAATCCCAAAAAACACCTCATTCACCACCCCGGCGGACATTTGACATAGTACACAAAAGATAGGGCGTGCCTGTCTCCTTTTCTCGAGCTCGATAAAACACGGAAATCTGGGAGGAGACCGAACAACGTGCGTGTGTGGTTTTAAGAAGTGACTAGCGGTGGAAGGCGTTTGAAACACTCACCAAGACGTTTGGAATGTGCTGGGGCTCCACGAGGAAGAACTTGTCGTATCGCACAACCGTCTCAAAGAACTCGAGGGCCACAGAGGTGTGCTGGTACCCACTGACCCCACTGGAGACCAGCTGCAAGAGGCGGGTGGCAAGGTAGAATGTGTCAGACATGCACATAACTGGCTTGAATGGTTGTCCAAAAAATTATATATATATATATATATATATATATATATATATATATATATATATATATATATATATATATATATATATATATATAAAAAAAATAAATAAAAAAAAACGGACATTTATATATTCAAATTCAAGCTCCGCCTTCTTATTCACATGCATTTTCTAAATGTCTTGTTCGAGCGGTCTGCTGTTGCGCTGTGTGTGTGCGCGCGCGTGTGCGTGTGTGGTGACTGACCGTCCTCATCATGTCCTGCAGGGCGCTGGACTTGGCGTTGTCCCCGGAGAAGTGCGCCCCGTGGGAGGCCGGCAGAGCCTCCCCCAGCATGTACAGCAGCCGGATGCCCACCTCCACCTCCATGAACGGAGTCGTCTGCCAGTTCCTGCCAGGAGGGGGGGGGGGACACGCGTGCAATCGAGAACCATCAACGTCGGAACGCATTCAAAAGTGTGTCGGCCTAAGAAGAGTCGTCGTGAGGGAACCGCCCCCGGTGGTGACTGAGCCTGGAGTGAGGAGGGGTTGGTGTGTCATGGTGAGGTTCAGGATGTGTGTGTGTGTTGGGCGGGGGGGGGGGGACCTACAGCATGGTGTTGCTGAAGACCCTGCGCACAGCTTGGAGCAGCAGCTCTGGGGAGACCTGAGCCAAGCGGTCCAGAAGCATCTTCAGCTGCTTCCTGTACTCCACAAACATGGCCTCGTCCTCCCCCTGGAGGAGGTTGGGGGACAGAGGGGGAGAAGGAGGGAGGGAGGGAGACAGACAGACAGGAGCAGTGAGGCATGGGCAGAGAGAGAACTATTCCACAGCTTTGCAAGGGTTTTGATTGATCGTTCTGGAAACCAAACAAGACTGAAGGTTCACCTCGTTTTCAAAGTTGTACTCGTCGTCGTACGTCAGTTTCTTTATGACGGCGAGCATGATGGCCTGTTTCGAAAGAGCGAGAGATTACTTGTCTCGCTTTTGATCGGCGTTCAAGCTTTGATAAAGTCTAAGAAATGAAGAAAAAAAGGCATTTCCACTCAAGAAGCCTTTTCCTCTCACAAAACAAATCTCACCTCAATGTTGGTTTTCTGCTGGTCTGTCAGTTGAGGAAGCTGAAATGGAGAAATCCCATTAGTACATATAAACCTCCGGCAGCTTGAAGTTCAGCACAAAGGGGCTGGAATCCATTTGAACTGAGTTTGGTGGGGTCTTGCCAATCCTACACCTTGGCTATGTCCCAGCTCTCTTCAATGGCTTCTTCTTCTCCACTCCTTACCTGCATGCTACTAGGCCAGTCTGACCCCTGAGAGGGGAGAAGAAATCCTTTAAAACGTGCCGTTTGCTCATTCACACCTATGGCGTTCCCTGGGCACAACTCCTTTCCTAAGGGAACTTTGACCGCTGACCTATTTACCCCCCCCCCCCCCCTTCCTCCGATCCCGTGGCCCTCGCCAGGCCGCCCGCCCACCTGTTTGAGCACGTGCAGGTAGTCGTAGCAGAAGGCCACGATGTTGGCCGAGATGTCGTCGTCCTCGTGCACCAGCAGCTGGAGGAGCAGCGGCACCTTGGCCTCCACCGCCTGCAGCGTCTCCGCCGCCACCTTCACGTTGCCCGCCTTGGCCAGCTTGGTCCAGCTCAGCACCAGCGACTGGCCCATCCCGTTGACCAGCCGCGAGAACTTGGCGAGGAAGTCCACGTCCTCCTCCTGAGGGGAGAGAGAGACAGCAAGAGAGAGAGAGAGACAACGAGAGAAAGAGACAGCGAGAGAAAGCGAGAGAGAGAGACAGCGAGAGAGAGAGACAACGAGAGAGAGAGAGAGAGAGAGACAGCGAGACAGCGAGAGAGAGAGACAGCGAGAGAGAGAGACAGCGAGAGAGAGAGGGGAAACGCTTTAGTATCGAGGAGGTGAAGGGGAAGAAGAAACACGACCTTTGACCTGGCTTAGGACTGTGGGGGGGAGGGGGGGGGACTGTCCCCCGTGGCTCAGTAAACAAGACTTGAGGCCCCTGGACTCCAAGCCTGATAGCGATATCTACAATGACCTAGAAACACAGATGGCGCAGGCCTACGGTACACAACATGGCATCGCTGAAGGTTTAACCTATGGCTCACGCTTAAGAGATAACCAACAGTGGGAATCCATTAACCTGCTCCACGTTGAAGAAGCCGGCAGACTGCAGCACTTGGCACAGGGACTCCACCAGCTTGGTCTTGTCGACAGGGTCCATGCCCTTGTTGACGATCTCAAACAGGCAGTCGCAGGCCTCCTCCCTCAGCTCCTCCACCGACATCTGACTCAGCAGCAGGTTCACAAACCTGGCAACCAGAGACGCACGCGCTAAGTCTGGGATACGGCAGCCAGACACAGGTTCGCAGCGACTAACTGTCAAAATGGCAACAGACAGACATTATTGACTGACCTGTCGTTGGCGATGAGGTTGAGTTCGATCCAGGACACGTAGGCCCCCACCACCTCCAGGCACTGGCAGGTGAGCTCCGGGTGGGACTGCTGGTAGGCCTGCAGGATCTGGAACCAGGACTCCACCAGGCTGGGGATGCACTGCTCCCGCATCAAGTCTTTGATCAGGGTATTCCTGCGCGTCTCCTGTGAAGCACCATGAGTGAGATTCACGCGACTGTACGACAGGTGATATGCTGCTTTACTGAAGTGGACCTGAGTTTATATTCCTTTCACTGCACCATTGAACAGCACAACCAAAAATTTAACTAAAAACGCTTCAGATGACCACAAAAGGGGAGTGAGGGACAATGAGGGAGGGGCTTCAGAAGAGTGAGGGCAATGAGGGAGGGGCTTCAGGAGAGTGAGGGCAATGAGGGAGGGGCTTCAGGAGAGTGAGGGCAATGAGGGAGGGGCTTCAGGAGAGTGAGGGCAATGAGGGAGGGGCTTCAGGAGAGTGAGGGCAATGAGGGAGGGGCTTCAGGAGAGTGAGGGCAATGAGGGAGGGGCTTCAGGAGAGGGAGGGCAATGAGGGAGGGGCTTCAGGAGAGTGAGGGCAATGAGGGAGGGGCTTCAGGAGAGTGAGGGCAATGAGGGAGGGGCTTCAGGAGAGTGAGGGCAATGAGGGAGGGGCTTCAGGAGAGTGAGGGCAATGAGGGAGGGGCTTCAGGAGAGTGAGGGCAATGAGGGAGGGGCTTCAGGAGAGTGAGGGCAATGAGGGAGGGGCTTCAGGAGAGTGAGGGCAATGAGGGAGGGGCTTCAGGAGAGTGAGGGCAATGAGGGAGGGGCTTCAGGAGAGTGAGGGCAATGAGGGAGGGGCTTTCACCTCAGAGGAGTGGAGGATGTCCCTGTCCACCACCTCGGCATCGATGGCCATCAGCGTGCGCAGATAGACGTCCACGCCGTGGGGGTTGAGCCCCACCAGGGACAAGATGTCGAAGAAGAACTTGGGCCACAGGGTCAGGTACTCCATGACGAAGGTCAGGGCAAACACCTGGGCCGCCTTGTTGCGGATGAAGGGCTTCTCCGGCTGGGCGTTCATCAGCTGGGGGGGGGGGGGGGGGGAGATGTGGCGCATAACGGAAAGATGTTTCAGAAAGGGGGGGCGGGGTTAATTACAGCAAATGTATGTCTTAGTCCACTTCCTGGATCTAGGAGTAAGGTACAAAAATTGCAGTCGTTATAAAAACACACACACCTGACACTGGAGCCATTTCATGAGGGTTTCCCTGATGAGCTGCTGTTGAACAGCACTGAGACCAGCGTGTCTGTGACAAAAGAACAAATTCCATTCAGACAATAACGGCAGGGACAGCGGAAAAGGCCCAAAGTGGCTTCTCTCTCTGCCTCACTGAGAGGAAAGCACCGGGCTAGCGCCCCTGCCCCTCCTCCTCTTACCTGTACTTGATCTGGTGCTCTAGGACTTGGAAGCAGAAGAACTTCACATGGTCGTCACTGAGAGAGAGAAGAGGGGGGGACAACGGTGGTAACTCACACACTGAACCTTGAAATACTGCTTCACGGCACACACACTAGATGAAGGTATCTAGGGACTAAGGACTTCTATTCACTGGATGTCACTTTGGACAGGAAGAAACTTGAGCGTGTCGATTCAGCCTCGGTATGGGCAGTTTGTACTCTTGTGCGTACGGGCATGCCAGCTGCATCTCACCTGTAAATGCCTTTAGCCAGGGCCTCGGCACACACCTCCCATGCATCCTGGGACTCCTTCAGCTGCTCAAAATACACCATCGCCTGGAGAGGAGAGGGTCACGGGGGGAGAGCGTGTCACACACAACAAGGCAGTTTGGGGTGAATACGACCTAAGGCTAGAGACTGTGATGCAGACTTGTAGGACAAAGATCCTCTACACCTAGAACTGTTATATGTCGCCTAACCACCAGATTCTACAAACACCCACACGAAACACCAACAGTCTGCAAACAGCCTTGAGGGCTTGACAGAGAGAAACATTTACAGCAAGCCTTCTTTACTGGCAAGAAGATGGTGGGTGTTTGGATACCAAAACATGAAGGCTGCCTGGCAACAACAATCTAAAAGTGCTTTAAAAAAAGGTAGCTTGAGCTACATTTATTGTTCTGGAGAAATAATATTTGGATCAACACAAAGTAGATTTGTAGAAGCACACATTTGCAGATACAGATTCAATTAGTCATTTAAAAAATGTCTCATGTCTTCTTGTGGAGCTACAAGAGCATTCTGGACGGTCTATATAATCAATGTTTTTTTTTTTCCTTATAATTATTTCCCCAGCTGTTGACCAAGACAGGCTGACACACACACACACACACACACTTACCCTCTGCCTGTAGCAGGCATCAGCATTAGGGTTCAGCCCTAGCAGGGCCTGCTCGTCCATGATTGCAGCTATAGACTGGCAGGCCATTGGTAGGTTAGCTAGACTCCACTATGGGTTCAATCCTTTCTGATACCTGCAAGCAGGTTGTGAACATCTAGAAACACAAAGAGACACCCATGATGGTCAGCTGTCGTTCTGTTGAGGTGCTTTTCTAATGCCAGAGAAATATCTACTAATTTCTACAGTATAATGTAGAAGGATGTCTTAAGATTTCCTAGAAATTGACTACCAGTCTTATGTTGACTATGAAATACATAAATACAACTTGAAACATAACAACAGTGTGTATTTCACCACATTTGAGTTGGACACTTAGTATCCTACTTGTGAAAGACACTGAGTGACTAACTAATTATACCATGTATAGTCCGGCTGCATAAACACAAACTAGACCTGCATGGCATTTTGATATTGAGTGACAGTGTTTACACTGAATTAACAAAAACTCAGTGTGTTGCTTATTGATGGTACACAAAACCCTGAAGTTGGCCTCTCGCACTGATCGAACAATAGCTACAAACCAACCAGGCAGTGAACAACACATACCTTGCTACTAGATCAGTTACATTGCGCAGAACGTATGATGCAACACGGCTTCAACATCGCGACCACAATAAGTAATTTTCCTTCTGAATGGACCACATATCCAATTAACTAGTCTAGCTAATTAGTTTGCTAGCTAGCTAGTGCGACATGCCAAGCTGTCACCATGATTGCTAGCTAGACAGATACAAATTAACACATTTGCAAGAAGATTAAATATCTATTTGTCGTCGTGGTCATTGACTATTCATCAGTCGAACGCTAAATGTGTCACAGAGAGAATCATTTCAGAGTTGCATTAGTTAGACAGTCCATCATGTCACAAATCGTATGACTGTCTAGAGTGGCGTTAGCCTGGTAGTAGCAGAATGCTAACCCCAACCACTCCTCAGAAAAAGTTGGGATACATATGGCAGAGACGGAGTGGCGCTAGCTACTATAGAGCTAGCAAGCTAGTAGCTACCAAAACTAACGTAATAACTTCCCAGCCCAAATAGGTTGTTTTCAACTATTCATTCTGACATGTTTTGTCATCTATACTTCACACTCATTGAGCAGTGTTCACGACTTAAAAAATGTTGGCGTACCGGCTGCTATACCTCGCGCACAGCCACGCTTTGCGTTTGCACGGTGTTAAAATTAGACAGTTAAATCATCATTTCCAAGCCACTAAGTATTCGGCATTAAACAAATAATAGATCGTCAAAATACCTTACCGTAATAACACATTTATCGCATTATGCCCTGACGTCAGTGTATCTAAAGTAGAATATTCCACAGAACAGTAACCAGTAGAGTTAGCTAGTTAGGTTGTCAGAATGGCCCACATCGAGCAGTGCGCTATAGGATTTTGCACGGTGTGTACCAGGGTGAAGGCAGCCTCAGTAAGTAATCTGAGTTCCGGTCAAAATCTTTAAAACATCTTCAAAATAAAGGTCGTAAAAATGTTTGTTGTAGCGCATGGAGACCCCAACTGATATGTAAATATCTTAATATAAGTAAATATAATATAACTGTCAACTTTGGTTTGAATCCAAACATCATGAAAACGTATGACTGATCAAATAAATTCATAGAACAAATAACCAGACTACTAGTTCTTATTAAAGAAAAAATACATTGATATTGACTCGCGTTCTGTAAGTCATAGTTAGCCTACTTGTAATATTAAAGGCTTCAAATTCCCAAGCATCATGGAATGTCCATGGATTCACAAGTTCTGCCCATTGACTGGTTATGCCACATTTCTGGTAATGTTTTATTGTGAAGGCAAATTTGCTATAACGGAAATGTTATTGAGGACTGGACTGAGGTCGGACTGTAGTGCAGCGTGTCGATTCGACGGAAATGGGAAGAATCGTATTTAGCTGGGTCACGAGCACAGGAAGAAAATCTTGAATTATTTCTGGTTGACAATTATTTCTGTTTTAATACACATAGCTAATGATATAATACAAATGTAGTTATAATTTGTCCTTCATCTTAATCTTAAACATTATATTTATGTGTTTTATTTATATTAAATGATCAATAGTTTATACACTTCAATGGATAACATTAATGTAAACCAATTATCGCAGGTGATCCGTGTGGGTCTGAAACACTGTTGAATAAATAGCAGTAATGTAATGTAATGTATTTGACATTTCTGAACAAATAAACTAGTCATTAACTGGTAGTCCATTAGGTTAAATGAATATCAAAATTAATTGTCCTACAAACTAAGCCATCATATTCACCTAACACTACTACGCCGACAAAAATGGTTAATGAAACGTATGTTCTATGTTCACTTTTAATTACGTTAACAACCATGAACAACTACTTTTTTGCAGCGCGCCAATCAGAAAATTGAAAGCATTAGACCCGCCTTCCTTCGTACTTGACGTGTGCAGTCTCCGCCCTTCTACTTCCTCTTTTACAGTGGCAGTCAGCGAGAGACACCATGAAGGCGTCTGGCACAGTATGTAAAATGCTTTATTTATCGTAGCTATGGGTCAGAAAGTGCTATATTATCGCCTACTTACGTATTTAAAGTTTTAGCGAATTGGTTAATGTATAAAATGCTATATAAAGTAAAGATGATCGTCACATTTTTGGGTCTTGAAGACCGATGCTTGTTCGTTCCCAATATGGCGTCTAATTTGCTGTGTTGAGCCATGTGCATGTGGACGGTGTGTTACTGCATAACTTACTAGCTAGAGTTGCAGCGGCAGTCAAGACAACGACGAGTTTACTTAACATAAGCCATATTGTAAAGTGAATTGTATCGAGTTTGTGTCCTACTCTTGCTCAACAAAATAATAGTTTTAACATCTTACGACATTTATCTAGTCTAAGGCCTAGTACAACTGTAGTACCAGGGCAAGCTAACGACAGTTCAGCACTACAGCTAGCTAGCTATATACTCACAAATCAACTGATGACTCAAAGCTAATAGACCACACCAGTTACCGACTTACTACACATTATACATTTAAGCCATTATAACAAGTTGTTAGTCGACTAGAATGCACCCTAAACCCAAAGATCCTATCAAATAAATGGTTTGATCTTGTCTGGTGTGCTAAAAGTAGTACGTACCTTGTCGCCTTTCTCTGCTGCTGCAGTGCCTTTGAAAGTGAATCCAAGGTTCTACATCTTTTCCATATGCAAGTTTTGTTCCACTTGTACTCAAATCTGTTAATCCTTTCAACAGCTTAGGGAATACAAAGTCATTGGGCGCCTGCTGCCCTCTGCCAAGAACCCCACTCCTCCTCTGTACCGCATGAGGATCTTCGCCCCCAACCATGTCGTGGCCAAGTCTCGCTTCTGGTACTTCGTCTCTCAGCTCAGGAAGATGAAGAAGGCTTCTGGAGAGACAGTCTACTGCGGCCTGGTACGTTCTGAGCGGTGAATGCCTACACGCACATTTCAGTTATGGGTGGACTTGCTTAGAGACTGTTTTCCCCCCTCCTGCGGTGTCCCAGGTGCACGAGAAGACACCACTCAAGGTGAAAAACTTTGGCATCTGGCTGCGTTACGACTCTCGTAGCGGCACCCACAACATGTACAGAGAGTACAGAGACCTGACCACATCTGGAGCGGTCACACAGTGCTGTAAGTGGTGCACTACAGCCATACGTCACCCTCCATACACTTTACAGTCGCCAGATCCGTCGTGTGATACACCGTCTAGCAAAGTCAAACGCGGTGGTAGTTGAGTGTTTTGAAGGCACGCAAACCCAAAGGTCATTATCTCTTTTGTATAATGCTCTTGTCATGTGTGCATAAATAAAATGAGTACTTTGTCGCCTTCCACTGGCTCCATGTGCAAACGGAAGTGAAATCAAGGTTCAACATCTTTCCTGCTTCCCTCCCAAACCTAGAAATACACTTGTTAACATTGAATTAGTAATGTCAACTGGTTGTCCCTTTAAAAAAAAAAAAAAAAAAAAGTTTTAAATTGCCTTTTTGCTCCTTGCAGACCGGGATATGGGAGCCCGCCATCGTGCCCGCGCCCACTCCATCCAGATCATGAAGGTCCAGGAGATTGCCGCCAACAAGTGTCGCAGACCTGCCATCAAGCAGTTCCACGTAAGTATTGGCGGACAGCATCCTCGAATTATCCGCCTCCATGGATGTGTGTTAGGCCTTAGTGGATATCTACATTACATCAAGTCTATTCTGAAAAAGACTTGAGGGGGGACTTTCATTTTGCACAAACGCTAAGATTACTTGTCAAAATGACTGTTGAATAAGCGGGTCTCTCACTGGACTGACTCTATTTAAGTCAGCTCTGGTTAAATGCCCGCCAGACAAACGCCAGATTCCTCTTCCAGATTTTTTGTTTCTCGTCTCCAAACCTGGCGGTTAAGAAACTGGCAACATGTGATCCAAGATCCATTATCTTGCACATAGACAGTTTATGTATATGCAATTGTAATGGTGCAGACTTTCAAACCCTTTAATCTCCTGTTCCAGGACTCCAAGATCAAGTTCCCCCTGCCCCACAGGGTGCTGCGTCGCCAGCACAAGCCCCGCTTCACCACCAAGAGACCAAACACCTTCTTCTAAAGGACATGTCTTGTTCACACCATTTGGGGAAAATAAAATGTCTTATACAGAAAAGAAACCGTGCAGATTTCATTAATCCACCTAAGAATGATCTTGAGCAGATTAATTGTCATAAAATGTATTGAAGGTGCGTCACATTTCCTTATCAATACACCGTTTGTGAAATGGGGTTGGTAGATTACTTTTTGCATGCACAACACTTGGAGTTTTACAGAAACTACTGAGCTTCGATCAAATTCTAGTCCATCAACCAATTATATACTGTATTTTATTTGTGTATGGCTAGGTAGGTTTCACATTGCAGACTGTCTTTGCCCAAGAAAGGACAAAATAGCTGCCACCTGATCATTTTAAGTAGCTAAATGTGAACTTGTATAGGAGAATCTCATTCCTACTAATTAACCCACAAACCACAAGATGGTAGCATTGAGCTAAAACTCACCAGTCATGTTAAATCTTTTATTCCACCCTTGTATTAACACATGGTGGCACTGTTCTTTCAGTAAAGTTCTAAATACTACTATGATCAGGCCAACTCAAATCACCAGTGAGTCATGCCAAAGGGACATTGTGTTTTTACATGCATTAAATGTGAGGGAGGTGTTCTAATTTTGATTTTATGATAATTACTAAACCATCGACTAATGTTAATGTAGCACACAGCCTCCAATCCCTTAATACTCTTCAGCTCCTAGGAGACCACCAGGGACATAAATGTCTTATTGATGAGGAAAAGCAGTATTTGTTACGAGTGGTGAGAGCTATGTGCACTTTGTTGATGTGGAATTTCACTTTATTATTTAGTATCATGCTTTATGATGTCAAATCCATAATATGCAGATCATTCAAGTGATGCTTCAATATTTTATAAATTGAGCTCAGTTTTGGCAATGGCCTCAGCTCAGGTCGGTAGGCCGTGCTCATTGACAGGATGCATGCTGGGGGAAAGGGTGTGGTCCCTGAGACGAGACCTATGCGAAGGGACTGGGGTGGGCATTGGTAGGATGGACCTCACCAAGTGATGGAAAAACATTCAGCTTGAATTCTCCGTTTTATTATGAGCCAGTGCTCAGATAGTGTCAAATAAATACAGATTTCTTGAGTAAAATGTAGTATACCACTAACAATAACACAACAGAAATGAGTCTCTAAACCGTAAATGTGTAAGTGAAGGCAGCGAGAGGTGAGACTGGTAATCAAATTCTAATATGCAGGCCACATGTTTATGAGTCGGATCTTACGATTACGGCTTGCCTGGTAGCAACATTTTCCATTATTTGTGAGCAAGTATTAAAACACACTTCTCACAGGAAGCAGGTTATAGGTTCAGAAATCAATTTGATACAAAGGAGAGCAGTGTGTATTACCATTTTTTTTATTGAGGGAATTAAAACATTGTTTGGAATACATTTAAATGTGCACGTTTTTTAGGCTCCTTGACTACAGTTCAGAGAGAGTTGTGCTTCCCAATGGATCTCATTGAGAAGCTGGGAACCGAAAGCTTTCAGGTCATTAAATATAATTGGCAGTGCATTCAAATAGACTCAAATAGTTCAAATAGACTGGCTACATGGAAGAAATGGGGTTGTGAAACAAGGGGTGCTGGTGGCTCTCACACCTTATGCCAAGCTACCTAAGAAACTCAGTCCATGCTTTTGTCACAAGTCAACAGAGAGCTTCGTCAAAAACGTACTGGACTGTAAACCCCGTTGCGGTTAAATTACTGTCAAAGAGTGCACAACTCCTGTTCCAATCTTCAGTCTGTAAAAGTGGTTGATGCCACAGGTCAAAGGGTCAGTCAGTGTACTATGAAGACAGACGCGATCACCTGATGACAAGTTATAATCGTTACCGCCCATGGAAAGAGTTCACACAAATATGAGATCCACACAAACACATCCGGACACCTTCACACACACTGGAACAGTGCGTGACTGCTTTGTCACTAAAGTAAAAAATAATTAATATCAGTCTCAATTAATCCCATGTGGCTAAATCTATCGGACAGAGCTTCACTATTAAATCTATAACCCCCCAAAACAAATAACACTAAAACAGAGCCCCCCCCCATATTTCAACAACAGAGGCTAGCATGTTACATTACTCATTTAAGCTGTTTACAGCCCAAATGATGCCCAAATGATGAACCAAACGAACAGCCCAAATGACTAATGCAACCGGCAATGAGAAATGTGGTCTGCCTGGTGTAGCTGGAGATGATTTAGCCTCGAAGAGTCCTTGTTTGGCCCCGCTGCATTCAGCTCCAAAACATGGACGGTGATTTGTCAAAGAGGGGAGGATGGAGGGAAAGTCGACCAGTCATCTCTAGGTAGGTCCCTCTAGGTCAGGTCATACATCAACTTGTTTTTTTCTTGTCAGATAATATATCCTCTTCGAAACCACTGGTCACATGTTAACCTTCAGCAGGGGAGAGGCCACCAACTGGACTATGTTTTTTCCCCAAAACATTACAAAACAGTTTTCATTTGCCCAGGCACGACCAGGCCCTGTAAATCAGATAGTGAGGAAAGCTTGCTAGTTGACATGGTAGCAGGGGTGGAGGGGGGTTAGGGCCTAATACAGGAGCAAAGGGAACAGAGCTGGTGGGGTGGCCATGCGCCCCCCCCCCCCCCCCCCCCCTCGCTGACCACTGTCTGGACTCAGCTCTTGCCAGGTTTACTGTCCTGCGGCCTGGGCTCTGGGCTTGTGGTGGCAAGGAGGCTTTGTGGATCCCCCAGGCCCTGGCTTTCCAGGAACTCTCCCTGGGCACAGTGGCGAAGCCTCAAGCCACAAGATACACAGGGACATAAAGCCCCTTAGTGTCAGGCCTCCCCAGCCCAGCTGCCAGGTAGAGAGGGGAGCTGTGGCGATGGCAGAGGTGGGTTGTACGTGTTTATTGGTGTGGAGGAGGGGGGTAATCTGCTTGAACAAGGGAGACTTTAACACACCGCCTGACCGCCCCAAGGCCATCTAGGGGCAGGGTCACTAACCACCCCCATACCACCAGTCTACTGGGTGTCGTTTCAGTTCTGAAAGGGAACAGATCTGTGGGAGGAAGGACGCAAACTCAGAGGGTGGAGTAATGGTTTATGTGGGACAGAGTCATGTCATTGATCATGACAGGCTTGGTCACATATTTTAACGTTGCCTGCAGTTTCAGTTTGCAGATTTACAGCAATAATGACCAAATAGCTGCTGAGTTTATGACCAGTTTCAAGGAATACAATACTGACAATAACTATTGGGTTACTCCTGACTATGAGCGAGAGTGGTAGAATTCAAGCCCTTCCCGCACACTACTTGAGTCATTACCCGCAACATCAGCTATTTTACCTCAGAGGGCAACGATTTTGATAGATTGGTCTGAAAGCTGCTCAGTTTTCATAAGACGCACAGCATACAGATGTCTGAGAGCGAGGACAAACCACCACACTTCCTCCTTGCGACAGCGTTTGTGCCGTTGGACCAGAATGAAACCTCTGGGTCCAATTATAAACACAAGGACCAACTCACTAGTGCTTTTAGAATATTGATGTGAGGTAAGGACCTACCATTCCAAAAGCAGGAAGAAAAATCATGCCTCTAGTCCTCTGAGATGTAGTCTATGTTGTGCGGAAAGTCAATAAAAGTCATGTTTTCAGAATCAGAATGGGTTTTAATCGCCATGAAATGTTGCACAGACAAGGAATTTACTTTGGCAGGAAGGTGCATACATTAAACATATAGGAATCTTAAAAACTTAAATATGTGGTCTAAGTTTTGCAACATCATATCAGAGTGCCACAAACACATCGTTATTACAGATGTCAATTCAGATCTCAACTGCCCACAGCACAGTGGCTGTACATATGCTGTTAACATTTTCCAAGTACGTGCTTTGACATTCACTCTGACTGCGATGGTATACATTTGTGAAAAGGTCAGAAATGATATAAAACATGACATTTGGGATCAAAGAGTTGGTTTGTTGGCAAGACCTTATTCATAAGTGAGGAAACTGGGCATCGCTGAGATATTCACATTCCACCCCCTTTTTATAGAAGTCAAAGATCTACTCCTTATCAGAAACATTCAGCATGTATGATTAAACTCAGTCAGAACAAAGCCTGACTCAGCAACAGGAAAACTGAGCTACACAGAATGATGGATCTTATCCAGTCCGTGATCTTTTTGAAATGAACATGTCAGTGACGGACTGAAAAAATAATAAACCTGGACTAGGAGGGCCCCGAGCGGCAACCATAACTGATTAAACTAAACCACATGAATTTGAGTTTGACCTTGGCCCTGACACTGCCACTTAAATGCCATCATTTCGAAACTTGGACGTTTGCGGCGTGTAGTTTAGCACCACCGGTGGTTAGACCAGAATCGTTCTTTGTGTCACAGGTCTACCTGGTCAGTAGTTCATCCTAACTGTCAGCAGCATGGCAGCATTGATGCTCCAGATGGCCGGTCATCTGCACTATTGAGCTGGGTCCAAACCGACCAGCTTCTGGCTCCCAACCCGAAGATGTCCCATGTTGTTTTCCACCTCAGGTCCTAGAAATCTGGACCCTTCCTCACCTTGTAATATTGCCAGCGCTCTTTCATCTCAAATATAAAGTTGATGAAAACGGCTTTTGGCTCGCGAAGGAGACCAGAACCAAAGTGCGAGCTGGACACACAGAGAGAGCACTATTCTCAGTCAGGACGAAAAACTTTTGACACAAACCAAGAGGAGACTTTGAACTTATTGCCCACTCGTATCTGTTACAATGATCCACTTCACAGGCTTACAGAGTAGGGCTTTGGCAGTGTCTAGGAGAGGGAGAGAAAAATCACCCCGTTTCGTGGCGCCATGATGCTTGGGAATGGATGAGGGACTAAGATGAGAGAGGTTGGGTCGGAGAAGAAGGCCGATGTGTTATCCTGCACAGTGCCCTTCGACCCCTTCACAGGATCTCCTTGTGTGTTTTCAAATGGACATTAACCCTTGTGCTGCCTTCGGGTCACATGACCCAAAGGTTCATAACGAACCATCGTTGTATTTAGACAATTTTACCCAATACAAAAACAAATACAAATAATTTTCTTTTAACCTTCGCAATGTGGGGGGTCTGAGACAGCCCAACGGTTAAAAGAAAATGCTTCACTTTGTTTTTGTATGCGGTAAAGTTGTCGCAATACGACGGTGGGTCACAATGACTGATGGGTCAGAATGACCCGAAGATAACACAAGGGTTAAGACAGCAACTTACAGGAGAACAGAGATACTGACTTGAGGAGGACTGAGGGTCGATAACAGGGAACTTCTTCCTTGCCTTCTTCCCTGACTCGGATTTGCTTTCTCTGGTAGGGATAGCTGAGAGTTTGGCTAAATTCAAATTCAAGACAGAAATACAGTATATCTGCCGTTTAATTCTCACTGACAGGGAACAGGGGGGTGGGGGGGGGGGGGGTGGGGACGCAGAAAGAAGGGAATTCTGAGTCAGTGCTTCCTTTATTTAAAAGTGTTTTGTAAAAAAGAAAAACATCCTCACACCATTGGCCTTGTTTCTTTTTGCAGGGCCATGCAGGGGAACCTTTTAGAGTCCCTTTACAAGACCCAGAAGGTGATGGGACAGCCTGGTGCGATCAGTGTGACCGTTTTGGTCTCCGTGAGAACGGCTCGATCTTCCACAGCATCTGTTTCAGGTTGACGAAACAAAGCATCCATTTCTTTTTTTTCCCCCTCATCCTCCGTTCAACTCCTCGTCCCGCAGAGTCAGAAGAACGACAACAAACAAACGACAGATCAAAAACGCGTCGACATCTGGATTGAAAACGGGCAACAGACGAAAAAAAAAAAACACCCCACTTCCCTTCACGACGAACAGCAGTGCCGTGCCTCCCTTGAGCCCTTCTTCGTGTTTGTTGGGCTGTTTTGCCCCTTCAGCTCTCAAACGTGTTTCCAATAGGCTACAGTCAGTGCCTGTGGGCCTATGTACGAGCACCACAGCACGTTGGGGGCGAAAGGGTTACTTGTCAGTACATCAGACAGCATGTGAAAAAGATGGACGAGCTTCTCCGACGTGGGAGTGGATGAAGCTGATTGAAAGTGAGCTGGGAATCTGTCTGGAAGAGAGCATCTGCTGAAACACGCCGGTGCCGTTGGTGTGCTGCGAAACAATGGATTCTCTGTGGCCATCCTCAGCCCCAGAGCAAAGTGCTCCCTTTAAAGACAAATGTCTTCCTGCGCCTCCACTTATATAAGTTAATGACATATCAATATCTACCATCCACTGTGTGAGAAAAAAATAAAAACGAGTTAGGCACCATAAAGCCTGGATTCAAGCTAAGCCACAAAATGTCACCCAAAATGTCAATGCCAAAAAACAAAAGGGGAAATGGGGGTAGCACCGAAAATCGTTATTTTTTATGACAAATTTGAAACAAATGTGCACTGCGGGGCCTGAGTCGAAGGCAGGTATGGATCAAATAAGCCTGGCCAGGATTTAAAGGACTGTAGTCTGCCTGGGAGAGCCATACTACTCTTACACGCCAGGCCAGGCTAGCATGCTGGTTAACAGAACCACAACCTGACAGAGACATGGACCAGGCTGACAGGGGTTTGTGTGTGTATGTTGTGGTTCTTTTTTGTCATGACTTTGACAGTTTAAACTTGTATGTGACACTATGCATGGGTTTTGCAATAGGTAAATACCACACCACCCATATTAAACCTCAAAAGCACTTCAAAGACCTATGTTCTTTTCGTAGTTGATGTTGCAGATGGGGCGCAACGCCACCGACAGACTTGCAAGCCGAAGAGACTCTTTTTCTTCGTAAAAAAAAGTGCAATGGAAAAGTACGCTTACCTCTTGGCTGCTTGCAAGCCCTTTATTCATCAGTCAGTGCTCCCTGTGATAGGAACGTAGGAGCCAGCCAAATCATTCTGACCAACACACAGACAGACACACACACACACCAGCATACACACACACCTCATTAATAAATTAAAGCTGAGATTTTCCTTCCATATGTAACACATTTACATTTTTAGAGACATGTTGCTTAAATTATGTAGTGCATTCTCCATAGAGCCGTCACTTTAAAATAAGCACCGTCAAGTCTTGCTATTCTTTTCGCTAGGAGGAAACGCTGGAATAGCTGTCAAAAAATCTGTACATAATCAGAACGGCCGAGAATGGCTGTCCATGACATTTTATTGGAGCTGGAGTGAAGAATCCTTTCAAAGGTTTGTAGTGGTGATGCATACCGTTTCCAGTAAATACGGCAATGTGACCGCAGCAAAGCTGATCCGCTGCACAGCGTGTTTTCACATAGGCGCAGCCCAGTGCATTACATCCCCTCTCTGTCATCTCCCCTCGTGCAGGGAGAGCCCGTAACTAAGGAGGCCCTGGCCACAACATCCACCCTGCGAGGCAAGGTGTCAGTCCTCTTCTCCACTGTCACCAGGCTGGAGAGCGGGACGGCGTTGGGTCTCCAGGCTGACTCAAGCACAGCTGTTTCTCCCCCTGGCCACCCACACCTCCCTGACCCCAGGTCAGACCCCGGTAATGTGCCAGAACCTTCCTGACTGGTCCACACAGGTGCTTCACTTCCACCAGGACCTCCACCCTTCCCCTCCTGGGTTTGACATGTAGCACGTATGTCCGTCAGACTGGTTTTGCTCCAATAAAGCTTCAGTCTGTGCATGAGGTCATGTGGCCTAGTTTTTGGAGGGTCCCATGCAAGAAGCCCAGAGGCCCTCTGGCCTACCCTATCTCTGCATCCTTCTGTGACATTGAAAGGCAACTTCAGAGATTGTGGTGCAACCCCAGGCCGGATGTACACTAATACACACACACACACACACACACTCTCACATACATTCCATGCAATAGTCTGCCTTTCGTCTCTGCAGCGGTCCACAGACCAGAATCATTACCAGGGAAATCAAGGAAATCCTGGCTCAGGGTCCTCGCGCCAAGCTCCGACATGTGTTTTCCCTTCTCAGGACCAACGGTTTTTGCACATCCCCGGACACTTGGAAAAACTTGGCCTCGATATGAATGCCCTGCAGAGCAGCAGTGTTCCAGGGTTCATCTTCCAACCAGGCTTTGGTCTTCAGACGAAGACCCCCCGAATACGAGGACAAAAGGCAACACGCTCCTCCTCCCCCAAGTACAAACAAAACGCGATGCCACGTAACATGAACTTGAGGGACCCTTGGTGATATCTGGGGTATATATCCATCTCTTCACTGCAATTGGCTGCAATGCGTCAGAGCCGTGTCACGGTGCCAGCCCCGCTGTATCTCCCTGTCATGTGTTTGGTTTGGGGCTCTGCTCCCACCCCATTGTTGATCTTTCTTTGACGCTTGCCACGGGACCCCACGGGGGGGGGGCAGTGCCTTTTAAAAGGAAAAGCAAGAACACACAGTGTACTGTATGTATGGTGGAGAATAGAGAATTGTTTTTTTGCACGAGGGATTGTGCTCATTTGAATTAATCCTGATAAACGTTGAAGCCAGATGTGAGGGAAAGCCAATGGGCTGTGTCTCATTGCTTATCCGGGGATGAAAGAAAGAAAAGAAAAAACGTCCGTCCCTGTTGTCGATGCGTGTCAGGGCATTCCGTTTAGCCGTTAAGAAATCAAAGCTCTGAAAACAGACGCCACACCATGCGCTGTGAAGTTTAGCATGCAATGTTTCCTAGGTGAGCTAAGACTAAACTAACTTTGGGTTGACCGGAGCACTCGAGAGTAACGTGCATTGAGCATAAATGAACCCTTGCGAAAACGTCATTGCGAATGCCGTGCCATGCTAATTATATCACGATACAAACCTCACCTTTTGGGCATCTACAGGAGGAAGGAAAACAGGGTGAGGAGTGTTTTTGGATGTGAGCGGACGACCAGAGTCTTCCAGTCTGCTCCTGACAGTCCTACAGACCGGAATCTTCTTCTTTGGTGGGCTTGGCTTGCTACGCAGACATGATCATGTTGTGCAAGTCCACTGGTCTCTTTCCCACTTCAAAGCCCGGTAGTGATTTTTGGAGGGACCGGGAGAAGTGGCGTCCAAGGTTGTCAGGGTCAGGGTGCACAGCTGCTTCATTAAGAGCTTAATCAATGCAGCCATGACAGCCTCTCAGAAAGTGAGGATGTTGGTTTAGAGATGGAAATCTAAATGCTGCCCCCCGAAAATGTCAACAGACAGTTAAGTGCAGCTCGTTAATCCTATCAACATGCGTGAACGAGTGTGTTTTCGCAGGCAATTGGGCTGAATTATTCAATTTGTCCGTTTTTAAAATGGTGTTTGGATAACTAATTTGTCAAGGGCATTTTCCATAGAGAGAAGCAAGACATGACTACTTTTTGAATCTAGATTTGAGGTCCAGATTTAAGCGGGCAAAATAAACCATATCATTGGGAGAGAAAAAATATTCTAAATGTAGTCCATACAATTCCTTGTAAGTAGTACAAATATACCTTAATTGAATCACTTAAAATGTGTATGTTCCCCTTCCAGATGTAATTCACAGGCTTTTCCTCCAAGAGTAGAGTGGATTAACCTTACAAGGCATACGGGCAAAGACCTGCAATAAAAAAGTATTAACATCTGTCGTCCAGTTAACATTAAACTAACATGAGATGTACAGTACAGCATTTTCCTTCAGTCAGGTGAATATGTTGCATGTTTATAGCTTGTGAGAGCACCACGATGGGCTGTGATGGGACGAGATATTTGAGGGGATCTCCATGTCATACACATGACAGGGAGATACAGCGGGGCTGGCACCGTGACACGGCTCCGACGCATTGCAGCCAATTGCAGTGAAGAGTTGGCAACTCCCTCTTGCCAACCCAATTGGGGAATGGTAAAAACATTAGATTTGTGGCATCCATTTTGTATGATTTGAAAACAATTCGTTGTGATGACCGACATGTGAGCGGAACAGTTAGCTCCTTATCGGACGTGGCCCAATGGGTATAAGCTGCTGCGTGGGTGTAGTAGTGGGCGGAGGAAAGGAAGGTGGAGTAAGACGCCTCACGTCCCCGACGAAAGGACGACGCGCGCTGCCCGATCGCCCTGCCTGAACTAGCTACTACTTCTGATATTTCTGTGCACAGTTTGACCTGCACTGTTCCATGGACTCAAAAGTTCCACTTAATAACCAGAACTGGCAAAGCTTGGCTCGCACTCCCATTATAAAAAGGAAAATACTTCAACTTTGACAAAACATTTGACCAATGCCACAGTCTGCAAACATGAGCTGACTACACTCAAAGTGACTGTTGTCTATAGAAAGAGGAACAGAGTTCACTGCGGTCAACCTAGACTGCAGGAAAGTCTGATTTCCCCCAACACAGTCCTTACAGCTCCAAGCCTACAGCCGTCTGGGGCCCACTAAGCTACTGGCAAAAACAACATGAGTCACTGCAAAGGGCAAAAGGCAAATTTACAACATCCAGTCAGCAGTTGGGATGAGAGGCCCATGATGAAGGATGGTGGCTCTGGCATGGTGGTTAAGTAAGAGAAAATAAAAATACGAAGGATCTCATATGGGATTTGACTGAAGCTTCCAACACCATGGACACTTACCTGGCAACCAGTTTGAAACCACATTTGACCATATGACCTCTGCAACATCTTTGTAAACGGAATAGAGACGGAGATGGAATAGACAGAAGGCTCTTTCTGCAGAGTACCTGTTTTAGGATCTGCTAGGGTCTTGAAAACACATATTCAGGAACCTCCCGTACAACCGCCACACACACAGTGGCAGGCTCGCACGCTCACACACACACACAGACACACACACACACACTCCCGTGGCTTCATAGTAGCAATGTTTACCGTCGTTCTCCAGATTGCGTAGGGTGAGAGCGAGGGCCAGCGAGCACTAACCGACGCGCTCCCCTCCACCTCAGGGGCCCGGGATGGCGTTTCGTTGGCCGGCCCCGAGGCGGCTCTCTCTCTCTCTCTCTCTCTCTCTCTCTCTCTCTCTCTCTCTCTCTCTCTCCGGAGAGGCCTATCAGTGACACGTGCTCAGAGAACTCCCAGACTCCTCAGTGCCAGGGGGGCTGCTAGCCTTGGCTCCTGTCCCCCGTTCCTCCGGTGTCTAACAATAACACCTCCAGCTGAGGGGGCCAATAACTCGACACCCCCACAGCAGCGGGGCCACCGCCGAGGGCAGCGAGAGCTGTCATGTTCAAACACGGCCCCCAGGTAACGGCTACGGTGGGACATGCCAAGCATAAACACGAGGGGGCCATGCGCACACGTCTGATCTGCGTCTGTTCACGGTTGGATTTCGCCCCTTTCCTCTTCCCCCCCCCTCCGTCCTCTGTCCTCGCTGGCTCTGAACAGAGGGAGTCATGGTGAGTCTCAAAGTAAATACGAACGCGTCGTAATGGACGGGTAATTAGACGGCGTCGGTGTTGATCGCGTTTCACACCGGCCCTTCTGAGCCACGGCAGTATTGAAAGCCCCCGCTGTGCTGTGCAGTGGTGCCTTCTCTCTATCTCTCCCTCCGGGTTTCGCTGCGGTTTCTGTTGGAGGGCTGCGGCCTGTAGTCTGCCCAGCGTTTTCTCGGAGTAGGGAGAGACAGGAGGAGAGAGAACGAGAGAGGGAAAGAAAATGGGGAAGTAGTTTGAGACACCATCAACATCTCTATTCGACTTTTTTTCCTGCACTGTGGACGATCCTCGCGTTGTCAACGACAGGGTCATCCCCGGCCTCCAGCAAGTCGCGAACGTTGTTCCTCTTCGTCTCCAACCGCAATCCCATAATCCCACGCGGCAGACAGCAGAACTGCCACACTGGCGTTTTTTTCTTTCCCTCACCCTACCCATCTCACCCATCTTCTCCTTCAAACGGTTGTTTCGTCCCCAAACCCGGGGCTATAAATAGCTCTCTGCGAACCCCGACGCGAGGTTTAGGGTTTCTCGAGTTTGGCTCCTCAGAGGTGCTGGTTGCCCCCCTGCTCTCTGAGGGCTGACAGCTGACAGTCGAGGCAGCACAGTGGTTCCATTTCTCCCCCCCCCCCCCCCCCACAGCCCCCCCACAGCCCCCCCCCCCCCCCCCCCCCCCCCCCCCGCTGGAGTGCACACCCTCTGGGCCGTGCTGCGGTTGCTGGCGGGCAGGCCCAGCGTCGTATCTGCGAACACTTTGGAGCGAGTCAGCCCGGGGACTGGCGAGGCGCGGCGAGGTCTTCAAGCTCTTAATGGGCCTGATTATTTTAGTAGCCCCAATAATGACAGTGATTATATAAAAATGCTTGCATTTAAGAACTTTTCTTCAGGTTCAATTACCACAGTTTGCCCCTGACAGGCTCCGAGCCGCCCAAAGACCCGCAAACACTAATGGAAAAATAGGGTCCCTGTAAGGTTAGACACATGAGACTCATCATGGAGGGATTAGGTTTTTAGTGTGAATACTGGGGCTATTCTCCTGGGATTATTCATATTTGTTTACCTTGCAGACACCCTTATGTTTCCCAGTGTTTTGGGGTTGTAAATCTACTGACTCATGAACTGGATTTCGGCTCGGTTACATGCCTCCAACTGGATCACGAACATGAAAAACGGAATTGGCAGTCCAGCTTCCAAACTTTCACTTCGGTCTCCCTCTCTCTCCTGTTCTCCAGGGCATTTGATGGATGATAATTGTGTGGAAGTCTGTTATAACACAGGCAAATGACAATCTGAACCAGATTTGCAGCCGTAGCCGTGCAACAATTACAAATCAAAAGAAAAGCAATGTGTCGAAGTAAAAGCCTGGGAGAGGCCAAGACCTACCACAGCCAAATGCTGACTGCGGTGCTTTCATTCAGACTGCATCATGGGACTTTTTGGTGCAACCAGAGAGGGTGGCGCGGCCCATCTCGAAACCCAGACCGCGCTCTGGGAGCACTATATTGGAGGAAACAAAAAAAAAACGGGTCGAGAAGAAGAAAAAAACTTGACAAACAGTTTCCCTCCCTTCCACGGACAGGTCTAAAAGAGTGCAGAGGAAAGGTAGCGTAACTGTAGAGGCCTTACAACATGCGCTAGCCCCCGGGGTCCTTTCTCTGGTGAATAGAGCCCACTGTTCCTCCTTAGCCCACAGGCAGTGAGAGAGGCAGGCGTCAGGGGAGCAGGGAAGGCTCAGGTGGTCCTCCTATAGCTTAGCTTCCCAGCCGTCCTACACAAATCCATCACAAGCCTCCACTCGGCTTCACTCCCCCAGTCCCCCAGTCCCCCCCCCCCCCCCCTCTCTAACAAAGACACGGGCACGCAGGTCTTTTCGAGAGCCGCCTTGACATGATCGGACTGTCTCGGAAAGGGCAACATCTCAATCGAGCTGGGATCGTCGAATGAACGAAAAGGAGACGCGCGCGAAGAACAAAACAACCTTTCTCATCCCATCGCGAGGATGAAGCGACGCAAGCCGACCTCCATTATCATCGGCTACGAGGAGCGAAGCCAAGGTGAGCCGATCTTGGCTCCGCGATGGAGGGGGTTTCACCGAATCCTTCCCCCCTCCCCTTGGGCACACTCAGCAGAGTCAACGTGAATGATGAGGGCCCCACAAGCGGAAAACAGTTAGGCCGGAAATAGACCATTTATCCTGACTCTGCCCAAGCAGCCCATCTTCACTAATCCTGTAAAATACATCAAGTGATAGGATGTGGGAGGCTCCCAGGTATTCTAACTGTGGGCGCTTTGTGTGTTTGAGTAAACAAATCTCTCTCTCTCTCTCTCTCTCTCTCTCTCTCTCTCTCTCTCTCTCTCTCTCTCTCTCTCTCTCTCTCTCTCTCTCTCTCTCTCTCTCTCTCTCTCTCTCTCTCTCTCCTCCTCCTCCCTCCCTCCCTCCCTCCCTCCCTAACCTCCCTCCCTCCCTCCCTCCCTCCCTTCAAGAAATTATTTCAAAAAGGGCCTTAAAAAAAAGGAAAAAAAAAGGGCTGGCTGCTACATGAGTAGCAGTGGAAATAATTACACGGGAGTCTGAATTTTCTCACGCGTGTAGCCCGCACGCACGCTGGGGTCGGAAAACACACCCTGCTCTCACCCCCCTTGGGGTCGCTTTTCACGGTGCACACGTAACACGGACGCAGGGACGTGTGTTTAAACGGCCTCAGAGTCATCGTGGCACGTGACGTTTCGGAGGGATCCTGTTTGGAGAGCAGAGAGATCATGATCTGGACGCAGAACACCGCTGCACATGCAAAGATGTCTTTCCATTGTCACGCGGGATGCTATAGGGTTGACACAGTGATGCCATGCAGAGAGTGTAGCTATAGGTGTTGCCGAGCTAAAATGCTAAGATACAGACTAAATACATTGTTGTCCACATTCTGTACTACTTGTGCAACAGGTTGTCAACAGTACTGACCTCTAGGGGTCGTGCAGCGAATGTGCAGCCTTTTGAGAAAATAAACGGTTCCCCGTTGGGGGGCATGGATCTTGTTTGCTTACCAAAGGGAGGTAAAAAAAAAAAGAAAGAAAGAAAGAAATGAATTAACATTTTACTGTCGAACATTATACAGCCATCGCCATGATCACCCCCATGGTCATCATTATAATCATCTTGGAAAGTGAGTTAAGGACTGCCTGGCCCTGTTCTCAGGCTCTGTTTCTCCCTGGCTCCATCCTCCTTGGATGAAGGGAAAACAGAACCTTCTTGGTCTGTTATGACACTGGATAAGCCAGGCTGTGTGGAGCCAGGATGGCACTGAAGACTGTGCACAGGAGGAGCAGGGGCTGGGGCTGGGACTGGGACTGGGACTAGGACTGGGACTGGGACTGGGACTAGGAATGGGGCTAGGACTGGGGCTGGGACTGGGACTAGGACTGGGACTAGGACTGGGACCGGGACTAGAACTGGGGCTAGGACTGGGGCTGGGACCGGGGCTGGGACTGGGACTAGGACTGGGGCTGGGACTGGGGCTGGGACCGGGGCTGGGACCGGTGCTAGGACTGGGACTAGGACTGGGGCTAGGACTGGGGCTGGGACCGGGGCTAGGACTGGGACTAGGACTGGGGCTAGGACTGGGGCTGGGACCGGGGCTAGGACTGGGACTAGGACTGGGGCTAGGACTGGGGCTGGGACCGGGGCTAGGACTGGGACTAGGACTGGGGCTGGGGCTGGGACTGGGGCTAGGACTGGGACTAGAGCTGGGGCTAGAATCAAGGCCGGTGCTAGAGCTAGGGCTAGAATTAAGGCCGGGACTAGAACTGGGGCTGGGACTAGAACAGGGGCTGGGACTAGAAGTTGGGCTGGGGCAAGCACTGAAGGCTTGCACCTATACCTACTGTTCAGCCAGGGCCCGAGTCTGAGCCCAGTTGGAGGCCTCGCCCTGGAGACAATCATAACAAGGAAGAAGAGCTTTCAGCGCAGTGCCCCACGCCCCAAAAAGCGTAACCCGACCTGGGGTGGATTAGAGAGAAGGGCCTGGCACTCTGGAGGATGGGTGGGATGAGCCACGACCTCGCAAGGGTTTTCCGACACCAGCAAGACAGAGACAGCATCGATGACAGACACATGACCTTGGACAGCCTATGAAAGAGTCGAAAGACCCCATATAAGTTGCTCATGGTGGAAATGTACAAATGTTTATAGGATGGGGATCCTCGTGGGAGTCTTTTAACTTAGATAAAGCTCACGTAAGAGAGAGTTTTATATTCAGATTCTGTTGCGCCCATCCCAGAAAGATTCCCAGGGCCGTATATTTAGAGGGTCGTTCCTCAGCCAATACCGCAAGATGTTTCCCCCGGGTGGTGCAGGTATTTCAAAAGTTTATTAACTACAAGACTCGTATTAATGCCGCGCACGTCCGAGACGGCGAGAGTTGGAGAGTGTGGGAGGAGAACGATTCTTGGGCAAGAATTACGATGGGGGTCTTCGCGGAGGGGAGAGATATGGGAGAGCTGGAAAGAGAGAGAGAGAGAGAGAGAGAGAGAGAGAGAGAGAGAGAGAGAGAGAGAGAGAGAGAGAGAGAGAGAGAGAGCGAGCGAGCGAGAGAGAGAGAGGGGGAGAGACAGAGAGAGAGGAGTTGAGATGGAGAGAGAGATAGAGATTCATCGCACCACGATGGGTTCCTTGTTTCAACACGTTGCGTTTAACGCCAAAGCACACACATTTAAATGTGATGTATTTCATTTGACAATTTGGCCGGGCTCTCCTGCGTTCTCTCTGCTGTTCTCTCCCCATTGTCCCTCTCGCTAATGAAACTTAGGGAATACCAAATCCCTCAAATCTTTTTTTTTTTTTTTTTTTTTTTTACGTTCGCAGAAAGTACAAGAGCGCCGGGCCACGAAGCAGGATTGATACTGTTATTCAGAGACCTTGTATTTCAGAGCAGCATCTTTCCAGCTTTTGATGACAGCCTTCGATCTTTAGGCCACTGGTAAGAACGTGTACCTTCAGCTGTTGCCAGGCCCCCAAAAAACGAGCAAGCGCCCATTCATCTCACTGCAGACGGCCCTCAAGTCGTTTGCCGAACAGTGAATCATTTATGGAATAGAGCCTTTACAGTATAACAAAAACATCTCTGCAGGATTACGGAAGAAGGATGTCAAGGATGTTTGACATTTCATGACACAGTCCTTTCTGTGGATTCGAACCCTTGAGGGCCCAGGGGACACGGAACAGACGCGGCCCCTCGATCAAACGGCAGGCTATTCTTGGAGGGACCGAGACAAGGGCTTCACTCGTTTGGCCTCCTTCAGGGGAAGTGCCTGTTGGTTTGTTTAAGCAGTGGCACAAGCGGAGCACTCCTAATCACCATGCTCAATGACAACTCACTCAACAGACCCTGGTAATGGTGCAGTACTGCCACAGAGGCACCAGGCACTGCAATATCTCTCCCCTCCCCTCCTTGCAGATCCCTGCCCCCTGCTGGCTCCATGTGACCATGGTCCAAGCCACCCAGGATTGGAACACAGAATGAGCTCGAACTGATTCAAAGCGCTATCGTAGGTGAATGTGAGATGAATGGTCCAGTCGAGGCTCCATGAAGCAGAGGTTCTGCATGATAAGACAACATGCTGCACCACAAGAGGGAGTTCTTGCACGGAACGGGGGATTTGTAGGCATGGAAGTTGGAGAATGTTCCGTAAACCCACTCAAAACTATGCACCCATGAATATGGAGAAGCAACAGTTAATTTGTTGTGAATTCGGGACGTTTGTGTAGACAGAACCCTAATTCCCGGTTCAGCCATAACACTGTGATTGGTAGTGTCTCCTTCCTCTCATTCAAGTCTGGCCGCTGTCTGGTCTTTCTATAGGAGAGGGGGGGGCGGGGGCAGACTATGACCTCACAGGACCTCTCCTACTGACCAACCTCGACCACAGCCTTCCTAACCTCATCATGTACAGTTCCTGTTTCCTGCGTGGGGTGATCTATAGGGACGGACGCCCGTCACTCGGCGCCACGCCTCGCTCACACGCTCCACGCCCGCCGCCGGGGGGGTGTGCGGCCTCAGCTGTCACCGCCGCGATTCCGACGTCCGCAACGATAAGGAGCGCCGGCCGAGCCGCGCGGAGTGATCCCAGGCGCCCGATCGGGATCATCAATCAGCAGACACCTCGTTTACGACAGAGCTTATTCCACGCGGGCCGTCATGCGTGTTCCCCGGCACCCCTCGCGACATATGAGGCCCGGCCGTGTTCCCCTTCCCCCCCCCCGCGCTATTGACATTTGAAATGACATTTTCTTCCATTCATCACAGCTGGGAAATCTGATGGTTTGACACGAGCATACGCAGCCCTCTGTGGGTCCGCTTGGCTTTGCCGGTTGGTTCTGGGCTTTTTCTTCTCTGGAAGTTTTCAGTCAGGGCGGCCCTTCGGGCTTGCCAACATGACATCATTTCCTGCAGGCGGGGGAAGGTGAGCGTGTGCACACGTCGGACAGGATGCAGACTCAAGCAGGGCGTTTTTTTTCCCCCTTCTTCTTCGTTCCGTCGCACTGCCAGGGAGGTCTGTGTCAAGGTGGCGACAGATGACCGGTTTGACTTCAACAGGATCGTCCTCGGTTACACTCTTCAGTTGATGTAAACAGCGGAAACCGGAAAACACGGGACGGTATTCCGACCGAGTGAGTGCGGATCTGTAAACATTTCATTCCTTGCCATTTCGCAGTGTGGCGCCGGGCACCGACAAGGAAATGTCATTTCTGTTCTTATCTTTTCTTGGACGCCAGCTGAGAAGAGGAGAATGTGAGGGAAATGGTATTCCCCTACATGACTCCACGGTGTGTAACAGACAGTACACAAACACACACACACACAGACACACACACACACTCTTTTTGTGGCGACTGTGAGTTTTAACCTGCGTCACAGCCTCCAATTCTATGGGGGTTTGGTCAATCACTACCAGTCGACTAGGTGTTCATCAATGTCAAGCTTCAGAACCAGAATGAAGCCAGTCCAATCACATCCATGACCCCTCGACATGAAGCATCTGCTCCCTGGAACAACAAGCTGTGAACGATACAGAAGGGCATTTGCGCAACAGCAAAATGTTTTAGGGAGGTCAGGTTGATTGAATAAAGCCCGGAAAAGACCGAGTCTGTTTATTCCAAACCATTACAGACTACAACCAAGGTCATTGATTGTGTTTACGGTTGCAACGAGGGCACATGGTTTCAGTTTACAAGCACTCTGAGGGAGGTCTTGAGCTAAATGAACGTTCTTTTTTGTTCTGAAAGACATTGTCACAAGTACGTGCTCTTTTGCCAGCGTGCGTGCGCGAACGCGTGTTTTGGGGCACATGCCTGCGTGCGTTTACAGAGAAGAAAGGGAGATGACGAGAGTGACGCCAACACACACTTTGCGGATGGGCGTGCGCACGCGCGCGTGTTTGTGTCCATTCCATCGAAAGCATCTCTCAGGCGAACGAAAGGTGGACGGCACTTCTCAAACACCAGGCTCCCACAGTTTATCCGCTCTCTAAACTGTCTGCTCCTAGCGATGCCATGTGGCTGCCATCAAACATCCCTCTTTGTTGCCCCTCACCGTCAGGTCCCAGCTGACAGAGGGTCGGCTCGCCTTCAACACCGCCGCCAACCCGAGACTCGACTCCACCTCCGACCGATCAACACAAACGCCAATCGACCTCCTCCGTGTTTACGCTTTCGAGAGGGGGAGTTGGGGGAGGGGGTGCGTGCGTGCGTGTGCGAGAGGGGGGGGGGTGCGAGAGAGGAGGCCCCTTGATTAAACGATCCCCAGACACAACAAGAGACGGCGGATCAAAGAGGAGCCGCGCCGTTCGGCCGCCGCCGCCCGCGGCCCTTCGGCTCGTCAGAGATCAGAGGGCAGGAAGATGACCTGCCCACACACGGAGGGCGGAGCTCAGCCCGGCTCTCAACGCGACGAGGCAGCGCCGTCGTGCAGCCTTCGCTCAGCCCTCATGGAGAAGTTTAGGGAGTTGAGGACATGCACACGGACAGCATATTTAGATTTAGATCTCTGGGCTGATAAATCCAGTGCACCTAAAGCGCAGTGGTGTTTCTGTCACTGCATTTGGTGGATGTGAGGCGAGGTGACCCAAGCAGCACTTTATATAGCCCAACCTGACCGTGCTCGACTAGACGTTATGAATGAGCATGTGTTTCATATGGAAATTGTTATTCTAACCACATACATAAGCGTTTCAGGGCTGTTATGGAAAAGTAATTGGCGCAATTACATAGGAGATGACATCTGTCAGAAGGTCAGGGGGGTTTCCCCGAACACAAACTCCCCCTTCTCGAGTTCCTGGAGAGCTCCTGGAGAAACCGAGGCTGGCATGAAAACATAGCTTGACACCAACGTTGCTCCATTCCACTGGGCGATGCGAGGTGTAAAAAACAAAGACCTGCTCAATGGATTCCTCAGAGTCAATCAAGTGTCCGGGTTGTGACAGGTGACGGGAATAAAAAGCCTTATTATCGAGTTTTTTACACGCAGGGGAGCCCGTTGTCCAGCATATAAACACATTTACACTCTGTCTCCCGCCTCGCCCCAAAGAATGTGGCCTTTGAACGCACCCTAAAACAGACTATAACAAGCAGTCATTATCTCCCAGGGATCATTCTGTTTGGAGGACCAAAGCGAGGCGATGCCTCCGCAAGGTTTTCCATGAGCTGTGGGGGGGGGTTGGGGGGGGGGGTGAACCTCGCCCTTGGCAGATGTGTGGGTGTAAGCCTCACGGGTTGACCTTTGACATCCCAGAGACTAAAAATAAACCAAGCCTACACAATGCCAATAAACAGCTCACCGGCAGGTCCGGACTCTGGCACCTCCAGAGTGTGCATGCCACTTGTGGGAACTCGGGCGGGAAAAATGTGTGTGGGTGTGTGAGCGCGCGCGTGTGTGTTTGTGTGGGGTGTGTGAAGGGAGGGCCACTGTAGTGAGAGAGACAGGCAGCTTCTGATGTGATTTTCAGATGCCTGTGTGTCAGAGTGACTGGAAACCCAGCCTGGTTGCTGGGTTTGCAGGGGAACAGGCTGTGGGGGGGGGGGGTGGGTTATCAGGTGCAGCCGCGTTCACGACACGCAAACAGACTGAGGTCGTTCATCGACAGAAGCCTTCACTCTGGATTGGACGGGCAGGAACGAAGGTGTCCTTCTCCACACGGCCTCAGAGGGATCCGGATCCGTTATTCAGCGAGCGTCACTGCCGTGTTCTGGGTCCTCTCGCCACGTGCACCCAATCAAGCCAAACGCCAGCTCGGCAAATATCGAGTTCCCTTTCTCTCCGACGTGTGCCGGACAGCCGGGTTTCCCCCGGGGGGGGGGGGGGGGGGGGGGGAAATCGCTCAACCAAGCGACCACTGGAACCTACAGGTTAAACAAGGAGTCATTCTCCTGCCGAAAAAAAACAACTCCCATGGTTGGTTTACACCTGAAAACCCACCAGATGGGGCACCTTTCCTCCTCATATTGGCTTTGATTACTGTAATTGGCACAGGGGCCCAGCAAAAAAAAAAAAAAAAAAAAAGCCAAAATAAAACACCGGCCCTTTGGCCCCTGGAACGCTAAGGAGAAGCCCCCACTCAGCAAAGCCATTAACCCTGTCATAACTGGGCTGGGGGGGGTAAAGTGGTCCACTTAAGGCGCCCTCCCAATTAGCGGTGGGAGAACGAGCGAGCGAGAGAGCGAGAGGGACTGGAAAAAGGGGGGGGGGGGGAGGCCGCCGCAGTCATCGTGGTCCTCCATGAGGGGGCCACGACCGAGTGGCCCCTTCACCCGTCATGTTCGAGGAAATACAAGTGGAGTGGACAGGGGCGCACGGCTGTCGGGGGGGGGGGGGGGGGGGGGGGTGGAAGTGCACGAGAGAGAGAGTGTCTGGAACAGGAAACTGAGCAGAGCCACCAGCCATCGGTTTCCAAAGAAAACACTTTGCCTCATGTCCCAAATCAAAAACACATGCGAGGGCCCCGGGAACAAAAAAAGGAAGCTGTAATAATGGGGAGGTTTCCACTTCCTGTCCGCTGATTGGCGGCGGCCGTCGGGACTGGCGGCGGCGGCGGGGGGGGGGATTGGAGAGAGCGTGGAGTTCCTGGCCAGTCACTGTTACCTGGAGACCGAACGGAAGAGCAGGACCTTTCGGGCACAGACCACACCCACAGTCTGCTGAAAAGATAAGGGATTATGAAGACACATTGAGCAATTCTATACATATAAGAAATGGTTTTCATATAAACTACAACATTCCCATTTCTCAGCCAGTGCACTCTATTTTTCTCTCTTTCTCTTACTGTCTCCCTTTCTTTCTTTCTTTCTCTCTCTCTCTCTCTCTCTCTCTCTCTCTCTCTCTCTCTCTCTCTCTCTCTCTCTCTCTCTCTCTCTCTCTCTCTCTCTCTCTCTCTCTCTCTCCTTTATTCCTTCCTTCCTCCTCTTTCCCACCTTGAAAACACATTGAGCTTGGATCAGCGAGCATGAACAAGACCCATTGAAGTCAACGCTGTGGGCCTCAATAACGCTAGTAACCGGCCAGCCTGTGGGTGAGCTCATAGCTGGCTATATATAGCTCCCCTCTTGATTAATGAGCTTTAAATGGGTATTTCCCCTCTCCAAAAATACACCTCCAGGTGACTGAGTGATGGACCATTGCACATGAAAGAGGTCGGGAGGAGGGTGGTTGTGGTTTGGGAAGGGGGGGGGGGGGGGCAGTGCATTCGCTTGGGAGTTAAGGGGTCAAATATGGTCTGCTGAAACTGACCCCCTCTACCCTGTAGCCCATCCTCACAACCTGACCCGCCGAGGCCCTGGGTCCCTCTCAGGAATGCTCCGGTCCAAATCCGAAGCACCATTAAATAGGAACATTTGGGCAGGCCGGGAGCCGCCATCTGCCCAGCATACGGCGCAGAGCTGCCCTGTCTGGCACGGCCCTGCCCTCTGAACCCTGCTGACTCTAAACCTGCTGTTCTACACCTCTGCATCTACCCTCCCTCCCTCCCTCTAACCTCCACAGCCCTACGCCACCCCCCCCCCCCCCCCCCCCCATTTCCTCCAGCTTCTCCAGCCTCACAGCCCAACAATCGTTCCAGCCTCTCTCAACCCCCCTCCCCTTCCCTTCCCTCAAATCTACGCCCAGCTCATAACATCTGCCTGTGTGTGAGGGAGAGGCTGATGGGAAAGAAATCAGTCCGTCTACCCAGCCGCAGTCATCAGCCACGGTGAAAGGTGCACTCAACAGACGCATGCACACACGCACACGCAGACACACGCAGACGCACACACGGGCACGCCCACGCCCACACACATACAAGCGTCCTTGCGCAGACACGAAGGCCCTCGCTCGCCACATTAGCCACACCGATTCCCCCCGCGTAAACACCCGGCCGTATCGCACGCACATTCCCGGGCTGACACATCAACACATGCGTGTACACACGCGCACACTGCAGCCTACGTGCACCGACGCACATGCACACGCTCTCAGTGAAAGTACGCACAGGCCCCATCCACCAGAACAGACGTGCAGGTCCACCCCAGGGAGAGGCCTCTCGGCCGCGGCCCGAGAGGCCTGTTGCGGCCACCTCTCCCCCCTGTTGCGAGGGGGGGAGAGGTGTCGGTGGGCCTGCGCGTGCTGAGCGCTCTGGTCGTCCCCAAGGAGGACCAAGGTAAATAAGCCCAGATAGGGGGGGGGGGGGGGCGGAGGGAGGGGTGGGTCAGACAGAGAGAGGAGGAGGAGGAGGGGGGGGGGGGAGGAGAGGGGTGGGTCAGACAGAGAGAGGAGGAGGAGGGGGGGGGGGCGGAGGAGAGGGGTGGGTCAGACAGAGAGAGGAGGAGGAGGGGGGGGGGGGGCGGAGGAGAGGGGTGGGTCAGACAGAGAGAGGAGGAGGAGGGGGGGGGGCGGAGGAGAGGGGTGGGTCAGACAGAGAGAGGAGGAGGAGGGGGGGGGGGGGCGGAGGAGAGGGGTGCTGCTTTATCGTCCATGCCTGACGCTTCGGCAGACCAAACCATTTGAGACGGACAGATGGGAGAAGAGGGGCGGGACCGGGGCGGACGATGAGGCGGAACTGTTCTGCCCCCCCCCACATCAGGCTCCTGTAACGGCTAAGTGAAACAGGTGACGGAGCCTGGGCTAGCCAGGCGCTGCGTGCCTCGTGTTGTAAATAACGGAAGAACCGAACCAAAACAAAGGGGAGTCTCTTGCCCCCCGTCTTTCAACTGTGTCGGGGGGGTGAACAGCCGGCGCCGCAAGGCCAAGGAGATTCTGACTCGGGTGCACTCTGCACTCTGGAGGACGAGGAGGTGGGGGGGGGGGGGCTGGGGGGTGAGGGGATGAGGAGGTGTGTGTGTGTGTGGGGGGGGGGGGATAATGTGAAAAGCAGCCCGCAGCGTGGGCCGGCTCTGACGCCTCCGCCCGGGCCGGGGTCGGGATGAGAGAGGAGCGACAGCTCATCAGGGAAGTCTGGGAAGAGTCACCGAACACTCACTTATCGGCCTCAGGGACAGTGAGGACCCTGCTATCTGTCCAAATATTCCACTTATTCACGACGTTCACATGACGGAGAGAGGGAATCAAAAGAGGGAATAAAGAGAGAGAGAGCGTGTGTGTGGGTCTAAGAGAGACAGAGGGAGGGAGGGAGGGATAGGCTCCTGGCTGTCTACTGGGCCTAGACACGCTACCAGGAGACAGGCAGACGGGATGGGGTGTTCAGTGTTCAGTTGGGGATTAGGGGACCAGACAGGAGAGGGTGCGTCTAAGCAGCCGAAGAGGACGTCCTGTGGCTCCGAAGAGACCCTATCCCAGATCCCTCCTTCATTCAGCAGACGTGAGGAGGAGAGGAGAGGGCAGGAGAGGACTCAGAGTAGGAAGGAGGATCAGATCAAATCTTATTTGCTTTGCCCTTTTTACATTTACATTTAGTCATTTAGCAGACGCTCTTATCCAGAGCGACTTACAGTAAGTACAGGGACATTCCCCCGAGGCAAGTAGGGTGAAGTGCCTTGCCCAAGGACACAACGTCAGTTTGCATGACCGGGAATCGAACTGGCAACCTTCGGATTACTAGCCCGCTTCCCTCACCGCTCAGCCACCTGATTCCTTTTTGCGAGCAATGTCACAGAGGGCTTCACAAACCCCCCATCGAACTGCCACTACACCAACCTATAGAAAGGCCGAAGAAAGAATTTCAAGGAGTACATCAGGCTCGACCGAAAAGCTCCAAATCAAACACCCTTTCACTCACATTGTGCCAGTCTGCCCTTGATAACATTAGACAAAGGCAATATGGCAAGAGTACGCCATTCAAACTTGCTTAATGTACTGTCACAAAATTTGAGCCCTCCATTTTAACGGTTCAAGCCAATAAAGTGAACCATTATTTCTGCTCCCAAGATGAGTCCCACCTCCCTCCCTCCCTCCCTCCCTCCCTCCCTGCCTCCCTACCTTACTCCCACCTCTCTCTCTCTCTCTCTCTCTCTCTCTCTGGCCTGTACAGTGTGTAATGGATTTTCCAGTGTTAACTGCTGGGCCAGAAGCATCTTTGATGTTGCTCATCTGCGCGTGTCACAGTCGACCCACACACTTTCCCCTTCCAAGCCTTCCAGTGAGTGGCGTTCAAACGGCCCCTCGGAGAGCCCTTAGCCACCGAGCCCAGATGAGGTGAGGGAGTCTCCCTCTCTCTCGACCCCCGCCGCCGCCGCCACCGCCGGGGCCCGCCGGCGCGGGGCTCCAGCGTTCATAAGCAGGTCTTTTATCAGCTGCGAAACGCAATTCGACTGGTGTGCCAAACGACCTCATATATGTAGCGGCGTGTGTCCATTACTGCAGCAATACTTGAGAGAGGGAAACAGGAAGATTTCATTTCGAATGAAGAAAGTCGGTTACGTCAAGCGCAGAGGCTATTTTCGGCACTACTCTTCAGGATAGAGAGAAATGCTCGAATATTCCTACATTGAAAGTCGTTTTTAATGCACTGTGAGCCTGTGTAATCAGACCTTCTCTTCTCCCATACAAACACAATTTAGCTCACTGTGGCTAATTACACTTCACATTATATTTCTGTCCAAGTGCCATTGTCACAATGTCAACATTGTCCGAGCAAAGTATAAACAGTCTCATGCTGCCTCCTCCTATCCCCATTTTCCCTCTCCTTTTCACTCATCCAAAATGTCATCTGGCTATTAGCTAGCTGTGGAGCTGGGAGTCTAAGCTAGTTGGCTTTGCCGTGGGACTGAAGGCTCCTCTTTGTACAGTAGGCTTTCTAATGGACCGGGGCCTTTCAACGTCTTAAACAGACTGACATGGCAGCCGCTCCGTCTCGGAAAGCCCTTAAACGCAGCTGTGGCTCATTTTCATTCTCGTCAAAAAAATGTCACAACAGAGATTGTTCTCCCGATACGGTGCAGGGTGGGAGGCCACAACCACGTATGGCTCCCAATGGAACAGGAGTCACACAGAGTCACACAAGCGATGGGGCACAGTTCTGTACGATGGTCTGTTTTCAATGTTCAGGGACACATGACTGCAGTAGGCACTATTTTATGACTCGATAAAGTTCAGTGGGGCGTGATGTTATACTCAGTTATCAATAACTGACATGCAGTACATGTTCTGATATTGCAATCGCGGAGTACTACACGCTGTTCCCTCCTCCCTAAAGCGAGGGCATTCGACGTGCTGTCTGCTGTTAAGACATGCACAAATATGAACGCCTTTGTCCTAAAATTTCTAACCTCCATTAAAGTAGCCTTCTACAAGACCACCAGGCTAACAAGGCACAAATGAAACTAGGTGATTCATCTCTGACGCACAATGGAAGCTTCCGGCAGTGCCACACTGAGACGTACAGCGAGCGTGAATCACCTGAATCGGTAGAATGACGACCAGAGCCCAGAGGATAGCTCGCGGGTGGTCGACCACCAGAGCAGAGCGACTTAGGGTGCCTGACTGATCCGCACACAAAGGGCTTGAGGAGAAGGCCTGCTGAGAAAGGCCATTAACGAGTGCGTCCGAATCCTAACTGAGGATCGCAAACCATGGCAAGCACTGGCAAGTATTTTGGACTACCCATGCCATGCCTTGATGCAGCAAGAGGTCAGCTGTACGAATGTGCTTGTTGAAATTAACGAGAGAAACACTGGCATTATGTAAGCGACAACCTTTCAGAATGAATCATTCTCACCTAAATGGATGCTACACTTTACAGACATTGTTTAGTAAGTTGACCTTACAAAGAGATACAAGCTCTCAATTAAAATCAAAGAGAAAATGGGCTACATTTAATCCCGCAGACAATGACAAACAAATATTTCGGGTTTTTAAGTCAATTATGGAAAGTTTAAATGAAATTGTGTTCTACAATCAGTTGTGGCCTCACGGACCTGTCACCCCAGTTTGTGTGTACATAGCAGACGCAGACAGACTATTTTACAATCATACCCACCCAAAAACATGTGTGTGGCCCAGGATCTTACCAAACACCACCCATGTGTCCATGCGCACGTGTGTGTGTGCGTGCGTGTGCGTTTGTGTCAAGAATCGCTGGCCTGATTGTCAGGTAAAATCTTCACCATCTCATTTCCTCTGGAGCGCCAGCTCCATTTTCAACAGTAGGGGTTGTTGCCGACGAGCCGTCGACCTCCACCAATCAAAACTGACAGCAGGCTGGATTCTTCGCCACCGGGCTCCACCACTAATGGCTGCCTCGCGGAGGCCAGGAAGTGGCGTGAGGAGTCCTCAATGAAAAGAGCAGTGTTGCGCGGCGTCGACGACTACAACCGGGCCTGTCAGATGGCTGACATTTACATGGAATGGAGTGGGATCTGGACGTAAACAAACCGGTGGGGTTATAAGTTTGAAGTTATGAAGTTTGCCAGTCTTTAGTGGTTGTTTAGGCTAAAACGTTAAGAGGGAAGCCACCAAGGGACCTCAGCTGAACTTTGTCAGCGGGGTCGAAGGGAAAGGGGGGGGGGGGGGGGGGGGGAGATCCAGGAGGGGGATTGAAGAGTCGGGCGAGCCAGTGCAAACGAAACTGTTACTGGCCTGTACCGAATGCCCTGTTCTCATGGTGGCTTAATTGAAAACACACTGTGACTTTGGGAGTGCCTTGCCGCCTCCCTCCATCAGGTCCAGAGTAAAGGCATGGTCTGGAAGCTTCTAAGAGGCATGGAGCACGGTGACCAGGGTTGACATGGTGACATAACGGGAAGTCGTGTCTTTAATTGGCCAGGTTGGAGTCTGTGACCTCCCACTAGGCTTGACTGAGTAGCATCTTTGTTCCAGAACACCGTCTGGTACACACTAGATTGTTCTAGTCTGCGTCACCATAAAACTTAATTACGCGTGCATGCCCTTCGTAGCTAAACAGAATGGACAACGGTAGGCTTTCCGACGCAGGGGTCAAACAACGGTCTCCTCCCATCAGGCTCTTTTATAAATCATTAAACGCTCCCCTCTGTGTTTTCTATTTTCCTTACAGCACCGGGGTAGGACCTATATTTATTTTGGTCTCTCGCTCGAGTGATAACAGAGGAAATTCAACAAACCGAAATGAACTCACCAATAAACTCCAGACGGCTTCAGCGACGGGTTCTCACAAGAGCATTTGTGTGTAGAGCTTTCTTCTTGAGCGCGAAAGTCGAACGCCTTTAATTGAACTTTTAAGCATCCCGAATGCTCGTCGAAACATCTTCGCACATTAGAACCAGCCACGTTCAAAAGGTCACAGCTCCCCAGCTCGTTAGCTAAATGGCACAGAGGACAGGGACCCTGTTAAGTGAATGTGGCAGTAAGGAGACTTAGGTGGCAGGTGGGACGGTGTCTTCTGGGGTGGCCTGTGATCTGCAGGGGCCTGGGCGGACACCCCTGCCGGCTGACCTTACAACTAGACATCGTCCCTCGCCTCGGTGAAGGGCTGCGAGATGATCGGTCACCGTGCGAAAAACGACACCCGGGTCGCAATCACTTCCTGTGTTAATCAGGGGTGAGGACTCGTGAGCTAGGAGGAAGCCCCAGACTCGTGACTCATCCCGCCGCCACACGACATTTGGAGAACACAAAGTGTCAGGACTTCAGGGCTTTTAACCATTCTCAAGCAAGCCCAAGTGTCTATATCCAACACAAAACTCCTCCATTGACATTTAGGAAATCATGTCATAGGGCCTGAGACTTAACTAATGGCACAAATTGACTGCTGCTACTATCATGACAGAATGTCATGATAACGAGGAGGGGACTGAGCCACTGTCCTGTAGATAACGAGGAAATGTTTTTTTAATGAGAGCCACATCTATGCCATGGAGGGTTAAGGGTTCCTATTTCTAATAGTCCCTGGCACAATCTGTACTTGGTTCATTGGCAATTGTTGCATAACCATATATTCAGTGCGGCAAAGCTATTTTTAGTCATTAACATCTGAGGAATAGTGACTGTTTACATAACGGGCCTTGACTCCTGACTCCCCGCCCTTTATCTGCGTCTAAATCTGAGTCAAAAAACAACAACAACCATGCAGCCCAAGCGGTTCCGATCACCTGGTGCCCGGATGACCGACAACACGGAAGATCCAGAGCCTGTCGACGACCAGGTGGACTCTCCCAGTCCCTGGTCCCTTTCTCCCCTCCGGCCCGCTTTCCCCGGCTCCCTCTGTTTGTTGTTGGAGGGGCAGTGTGTTGGCAGCACCGGGCTCTCTGCACCTGTAGGGATAAGACCCGTGGGAGAAGCTCCTGGGCCCAGCTGGTCCACCGGCCCAGCCCAGCCACCAGGCCCTACCGCCAGGGTGTGCTGATCCAGATGTCTGCACATACCAGGCCAACTACAAAGGAGATCGGGATTTGCCAGCAATCCCCCCCGACCTGTTGACAAAAGCTGGCAGGACTACTGTGAGAACATGCTTTGCTAATGGCATGACCCTTCAATCAACTTGTGAAGCCCCCTTTATGTTAGCCAGCTAGATAAGCCTATCTGATGTTTAGGGGGGGGAAAGGGGGAGGGGATGTGTGTGTGTGTGTGGGGGGGGGGGGGTGTGTATGAGCTGTTGCCTATAAGACCTCCGATTGAGAGATGCAAGACACTGGATATTTTGGGAAGCGGGTTCAAGGTGTCTGGTTTACATAGAACATACTGTACCCATGTGTGTGTGCGCACGTGTGTGTGTGGGTGCACATGTTCAACTTCACGTTTGTGAGTCCATACATGCATGTCTATGCGTGTGTGTGTTCTGTATGTGTGTGTGTGTGTGTAGTCTGTGATACACTGACTTACTGTCCTGGGAAGGGAACACTGGGGTCCGTGATCACCGGGCTTTAAGGCTTAGCTCCTCTAATGTGCTCCAGACCTGCCCTGCCCTGCCCAGGTTCCCATAGGAGAAAGTGAGGCCTCAAGAACCTCACCAGAAAGTGCCCCATCAGCACATCCTGAACCTGGCTTCTGTCCAGGCCCCTACACTCTGACCAGGGGTTATTTATTTATAAGTCAGATCGTAGCGGAACCTTGTCCTCTCCAGAGTGTTATGGCACATCATTAATAAAAGTGCCCTGGGGTTGTGCCGTTTGCGAAACGTTTGACCCAAACAGTTAGCAATGAGCGTGGTTTGATTTGCGGTGTTATCAAGCTTGAAGCATCCGGTTAACAAGCAATTACATCAAACCTTTTTAAAGGACATGTTAACGAATGTTTGTGTACGTCATCAGTTGTACCCTCGTGTTCACTTTAATAGACAAATGTACTGAAGAGAGTGTGTGTGTGTGTGTGTGTGTGTGTGTGTGAGTGTGTGAGAGAGAGAGAGATAGAGAGAGAGAGAGATAGAGAGAGAGAGAGAGAGAGAGAGAGAGAGAGATAGAGAGAGAGAGAGAGAGAGAGAGAGAGAGAGAGAGAGAGAGAGAGAGAGAGAGAGAGAGAGAGAGAGAGAGAGAGAGAGAGAGAGAGAGAGAGAGAGAGAGAGAGAGAGAGAGAGAGAGGGGGCGGGGCAGGGCGGGGCGGGGCGAATCAGGGTATTTGTGTGTGTGAGTATGTGTGTGATTGTATATCAATGAGGCCGCTGGTGTGATCTGAAGCATACTGTACCAGGACCCCACATTGACTTCCCGTTCCCTGGGGGGGGGCGGGTAGTGATGAAAGCTCATTCTTTAGAGACGAGACGCTGCATGTGTCACATCACCCCCATTAAGACAGCAGCTCTCGGAAGTACAGGGCTTCTCACAAACGTGTGGGTGGTATACTGAGGATTGCGGTCCGGATGGTGGAAAAACGCCTGTTCCGCCAGCGCGCATCCCAGTTATAAATGAATCACTGCGAGGTGAAGAGCTATCTTCGTTGTCAACGTGTCTAGTGCAACCCAACCAATCAGCTGTCCCCCCTACTGGAAATCACATGGCTTATTGGGCGTCCGCTACTGTGCTTCAAATCCAATGTAAAGGATACACGGTATGTCTCAACATTCCAGTATCAATGGAGCCTATCAAAATTAATAGCTGTCTCATGTGCGCTTCCTTACATTCAGTCATTTAGCAGACGCTCTTATCCAGAGTGACTTACAGTAAGTACAGGGACCTACCCCCTGAGGCAAGTAGGGTGAAGTGCCTTGCCCAAGGACACAACATCATTTTCGCACAGCCGGGAATCGAACCGGCAACCTTCTGATTAATAGCCCGATTCCCTAACCGCTCAGCCATTTGACCCCCCTTCCTTCAATGCACCAGAGGAGCCCTGGCATTTTCAAACAGCCCGAGCTGTGATGCTTTTGGACGCCGTTTATAAACGGCTAAAACCAGTAGATACAGGGCTGACATTCAGTCTGGGCTTATCTAAAAGAAGCGGACAAGGAGCAGAGCCTAGCATTCCAGTCCGAGGGCAGGTGTCCAAACCCTGGTGAACAGGCAGGACAACCGGAAAAAGGAGTCACAATCAAAATGTCCTCAGTCAGTCAGTGGATCGGCCATTGCGTGCGACAATAATATCTAAACCTTACTGTAGCCTAATGTAAAACCCAAAAGCTCATTTACAAGGATACCTGTAAACTCCTAGGGTTATAAGCATGCAGGGAGCAGGCTCCAGCTAACACACTTCATTTGCGGGCATCTGTGTTGAAGGCGTTCTCTTCTTTGGCCAATGAAATAATAGGATGATGAGGAGCCTTGTTCTCCAGCCAGTCAGCTGGCTGCTGGCTCGTGCAAATCGGAGAAGCTGACAAGCATTCCTGAGCGTCAAATGTACAACAACAAAAAAATCGCTCTCATGTCAACCGGTTGGTCAGAAACCACTGCTGTACATTCTGTATGGTTATTGTGCTGCATTTTTAGAGCATGAGGGTAGAGTCTGAGAGCTGGGACTCTAGAGGCACTCTCTCCAACACCCAGCGGTTTTGGGGAGAAAATGATTTTACATTGTTGGTTAACCACAGTATGAATACTGCACAAGTACAGTTTACTTAGGAGCAAAACACAAGTGAGCTCTGCAACATGCGTTTCTGATGGAAAAGACACCGCCGCCTGAATTACTGGAGGTGGTGGAGCTAATGCGATGAAGGATGATGACAACGTCAACAAGCGGCCACTCGTTATTATTGGGAGTTGTAGTTTTGGTAACGAGCTGTGTCACGATTGGCAGCGAGCGCCTCGATTTAGTGACACAGGTCCGGTAGGGGCTTGGATCTGTCAGAACCTTCAGGTGCCACCTGTACCAATGAGTTGGTGGTTTAGTCTGCGTATGCATGCTGATGTGTGCGTATATGGAAGTGTGTGCGTCTCACAACTGCAGCTCGCTAAACGTGCACAACGGCCATAGCGTGGGCGCTGGGCTTTTAGAAAATGGTTCCTTTCCTGAGGGATGGATACCGTACCTGGAAAAATCATTGGTGTAGATTTCGGGGAAAAAGTAGGAATCTACGAAGTAGGCCAATAGGCTTTGGGAGGGAGGCGGACAGCTTGGACTTGAATACTACAGACCCCAGAAGTGCCTGCAGTATTTAAGAGGATACTTGTTTCTGGCTGTCGCTGCAAATGCTGCAAACTTCTAATTTTGAAAGAATTCTGACTGGCTGCTGAGAGCATTAAAAACCACAATGCTTTTTCCCTCCCACTGTGTGTCGGAATATTTATGAGACACACAAATAAAGCCCTGGGCCCTGTGGGCCATGTGAGAACGACGTGTGGAAAAATACAAAGCTCTAAGGCAAACAAACAACACACTCTTCTCCTGTCCTTATTGTCAGCCATCACCAGCCAGCTGGTCCAGCTTGTCCTTTCATCCCCAGTAGTGTGGGCCCTTGTGGGCTCTGGTCCTGTCAGGCCTGGGGAGGAGCAGAGCAGGGTCCCACACAGCCAGCCTCTCTTAGGCCCCGGGGCCGTGGACCCAGCTTCGGCTCCTGGCAGAGCAGAGATATTGTCCCTGGCCGGGCATCAAACCCACCACACTCAGGGTCCGCAGAACCTTCAGAACCCCCCCCCCCCCCTCCTCCTCCCCCACCACCACTATTTGGATGATAAATCTCAAACACATTTGACGGTATGTTACACAGCAAAAAAAAATATTGGCCTTGCTGGAGATATCGTTTCGAATACATTGGCAGTCGAGTGCGCGCGGGGAGGTTTTCGGGGCAGAGCAGCTCTAATTAAGCGACACTCTTGCTTTAGCCGTGGGTTCGGCAGCCTAAAGTGGAGGAGCGGTGTGTAAAGACGGGCTTTTCACGGAGAACCACAGAGCGTCCCCGGGGATGTCGGCGCACGTCACAGTGTGTGAGTGCGGAGACTTTGATTGACAGAGCCCCTCACACGGGGAGCGGGTCGACCAAAGGAAGGACTTAACACCGGGCTGTAGGGACGGCCAGCTGGATCAGTGCGAGGTGAAGCCTTTTAGATGACGGGTGCTAACAGGGGAGCTCTCACTCAACACACACACACACACACTGTCACATCTGACCTGTTCTGAAATATTCGAAAGATACACTCCGTCTAGTATAGCCGTATACAGAAGAACTGACAATGTCAAGAAATCGGTCTCTTTATCTTTTCTTTGTTATGGTTGACCCCAAAACATTGACTTGTGGGGGAAAAGGGGGAGAGGATGTGGGGGGGGGGGGGGGGGGCTGGTGTATGGGGATGTGGGTGTATTGTTGTTTTCGTCAATTGCATCAAATATTCAGAATGGTCTCCACTGCATAAATCATGTGTTTCGCTAAAAGGACCCAGAAAGGGTGGACAACTGCTGTGCTACTGTCGTTTGTTTGTTGCCACGATCAGGGGAAGTAAAAAATAGGTCGACTTCGTTCAACGTCAACATTCCTGCTCATGGAACAACACTATTGGTGCACCGAACACTATTTTGGAACCATCGCCAAGGCTATTGGTTTCCGACTCTTTAGAAAAGTAGAAAAACGTGTGAGAAATACGGTAAGACGATGAGAAAATAAGGACATGAGGAAGGCCTGGACTGTCAGTCAGGCCCTGTGGCTGGGACAATCCTAATCCTAGCCATCCGGTCTGGATCGCTCACTATGGCAGTGCAGACAGACCGCGTTCACTGACATCAGAACCCTTCAATTCCTTGAAACGTTATTACAATAGTGGGCTCCCTTTAACTGAACATTTGCACTCACACTGAAGTGACACTGAGGGCCTCATGTACGTACATTTGCAAACGTAGCGTTATTAGCGCCATGGCCAACCCGCAGATTGCTCACGCTGTGATACTTCAGTTTACGTCGTATTTATGAAACCTGCAGTTCATCGGGTAATCAGCCTTTTCCCGCCCACTATACCGTAAATTGCGAGCATTTAAATGCGCAATTGAATGGGCCTCCTTCTCTCTTTCTATCATGGATCAGCCACCAAAGTCAAAACAGCGAAAACAAAGATTTAGTGATAACGAAATTGATGTGCTTGTTCATGAGGTAACAGCGAATTTTAATATTATACAAGGCCGGAATTCCACACCGACACAAAAAAATGCCACCTGGACTGAAATGACAAATTCCAGTAACTGTAATATTGCATGGCTGCTTAATCTGTAACGCGTAATGATTTTGTGATCACTCAAGTGAAAAAGTGTGATGGCAAAGTCTGAAGGCAAAAATCCTTTCACATCGTCTCCTCGGCCTATGTCTTCGTCTTGCTCGGATTACTGCTGTCATTTCACCAGGAGGCATATGCGAGGGAACCCGCATGCATCCAGGTTTACACCTGCTTTTAAGAGGCACAGACACTTTTTCGCATCCCCACCCATCTCTTTATGGGAAACTCCCACTTTCCCCTTGACCTTTCTGTGGGCGCAAAAGCGTTAGTACATGAGGCCCCATTAGGATCTAGACCCCATGATCTAAGAATCATTCACCTGTCACAGTCTGAGACTCTATGATTGTTAAACGGGGGGAACAGAATGGCGATTTCATATTAGAACCCCTTGCTCTGCTCTCTCGTGTGCCTCGGCCAACTTGTATAAGAAGACCTCAGGCTTCGTGTTCTGGTGAAGGCCCCTAAAAGAAAGTTCACAATGTCTGCCTTTCCAAATCATAGTTTGGGAGGTGGGCCACAGGGCAAGATGTCCTCGGCCCATCAGATTGATGACTGCTCGGAGCATCCGCCGAAGAGACTTGCCGACTGTTTATTGGCTTTGGAGAACCACCTTGGGGCCCTTGAAGCTGCCATGCATTTTTTTTTAATCCAGTTTGACAGTAAGGCAGAGCAATGGAGAAAGCGTGAGAGAAAGAGCGAAAAGTAGAGGGGAGGGGGAGCACGAGGGTGAGTTTCAGGTTAAAGTAACTGGTGAAAGTGGACACAGCTGAAATGCTGCTTTGGGTACAAAGAAGACATCACATCAATGCGCTCTGTACTGTTGACATGTGGTTACTTCATGTCACATGGACAACATAATAAAAAAGAGCCATACACTGAAACCATCTGTCTCTGTCAACAACGCATTTGCAAGACGTACTTGCTTGGCTGAGCAAGCGAAATACCAGGAACTCATTAGTCATGAGCGTGTCATTGATTTCCTGATAAACTTGAACTTACTGGGAGATATTTTATTCAATGTTCTGTACTAAGCTCATCTGGTGAACCCACTGCGTGATTCTCAGAGTTTCTCAATGTTGTTCTTGTTCATCTTGAGTTCTCTGTAATTTGATTCTATTCACATTAAGTAATATAAGACATAGACCTAACGAGGAAAGCACAGTTCATACAGTATAATTGACCTAGAAGTGCCTGTAGAACAAATAAACATAACTGCAGAATACAAGCGAGACTAAAATAAGGAGGACAAGTAGATGTTACGGGTGGTATAACGAATATATTTCATAAAGAGTTTCCCATCCAAAGGCGCGCCGATGGCTCAAGGCCCACCAGATTCCATGTCAATCCTTCTCCAGATTCCCTCCGACGACTGGACTGAGAATAGAGGAGAATTGTGTTTTCTCTATGTAGTCCATCCACCTGCTTCTGAGCTAGGATTAGTCTGCCAGTCATGTGCTTCGGGTGCCTTGGTGGAAGGGAAGGGTTGCATCAAACCACCCGCTCTGAAGGATCATAATCTATCTTGTTCTTGTTCTCCTTTCCCTCTACTTAACTGTGTTACTTTATTTCCCTCTTCCATCTTCTCTTTTCCCTCTTGTATCAAATCAAACGTCATTTCTATCATTTAAAAACGTTATTTATGTAGCGCATTTCATACCGGCGCATTTCCTACCAGAGGGCGACACAATGCGCTCGTAAAACACATTAACGGCGAGATGGGATATTAGGAACGTTGTTCCAGATCCAGCTCAGGCTCCATCTCTTTATCCTGCTACTTACAACCAGTCTGACTCGTCCATCCATCTCCTCTGTTTTGTCTCTCAGCTGACGACTGCTCCACTGTGATCTGTGTGGGTACAATCAAGACCAGGCAACCAAACCTCCTCCCCTCCCCATCCCTCGGATCCTTAAACCTCCCACCCAGCCCCCTTGCTCCTGATATGGTGGGTGTTGGATTGGGAAAGAGTCCTGTGTTTTCCTCCAGGATTAACTGGTCTAAAAGAGGGGAAAGCGGTGAGCTGCCATTTTCCCTGGTGGTCTAACTCCTGTGGTAGGGAGGCCATGCGCAGACAACAATGTTAGGAATCCTGCTGCTTCGGAGAAGTCGGGTCCTTCTCACATACACTGGATTGGGCTTTATGGGTACAATTGATCTTTATCCTCATGAATGGTGTGATTATGAATCCCACTGTAGGGGGACCTCCAATGCAACCTGGAGGGTTGAGTTTCTCCACCAAGACATCCTGGATCCAGACAGAGGGCCTCTTTTAGGAGAGGGAGAAGCTAGCAGAACACACATCACTAGGTACCGTTTTTCAATAAAGGAAACGTTTGCTTTGGGCTTTTCTGGAAAAGGCTGACTCTCACCCCCCCCCCCCCTCACCCCCCCCCCCCCCCCGGTTCTCACTCTCTTCCTACCCTAACAACTTCCCAGAGAATGTAAAAGTTGACGTGACACTCGTATAGATCTTGCTCCAATCATGGTAAGAGGGGGAGGAAATACAAAAAACGCACGAGTGAAACTGGTTCTGGGCCGGATACAGGGAATGTTCTTCCGTGGAAGGGAAGGCGGTTCAAAGACTAATTCCTGCAGGGAGGACTATAAACTCCTCGAGCAAGTGACCACCCGCAGAAGAGTCCTGACCTGGGGACTCGCTAAACAAAAGCAAATGCACCGTGAGAGCGAAGAACGACTTCATTCTCCGCTCTAAGCGTAGACCATAAAATGGATATTATGCATAAAGACAAACTGAATTACCCTGGTATTGTGTCGCACAGTCACTTTTAAGGAGCCTTAACGTGCTGGTTTCTGAGTTACGAGAGCAGAGAGCCAAACCAGCCGTCCAGCACGCTGACAATTTACACTGCTCTGTATATGTTGACATTGTATATATTTCTCCATAATGGTTACCATGCATTTGAACTTTCAAAGAGACACTTGTGGAGAACCTGGCGGTCCACAGAACAAGTTCCAAAAAATGTCCTTCGGATGCTGGTTGTGTTATCTAAAATCTGGTCGTTGAAATCTGCCTTAAAGAAGGGGAAAAGCATATTGGGTAATTTACCAGAAAGGGAAAATATTGGCTTTGGGTATTCCACTATAATCCAATTTCATGCACAGTATCCCCAAGACCAAACTTTTCCTCTAAAACCCATTTCTACACATTGCTGCGCTGTGCTGTGAAAGCCTGTAGGGACTTCTGTGTTTGAAGGGTGCAGTGAGTGCTATGAAGAATTGTGAGAACAAAGATTAGCAATCACACGGAATGAAGGAAACCACGTATCACGTGACATGAATGAACTCGGGTCATGGGCCATCTTTTCACGTGTGACCGTTGAAGGCTTTTAATGCGAGACCACCACTGCTGGGATGGACTACATCGGATGGAGTTTTAGTCTGAGGGTGCAGGGTTCAAGTCCCTGTCCGGGTGAACATGTTGTCTTCTGTGTCCTGACTGAGGATCAATTACTCAACCAAGAGGAAAACACACAGGTCTGAACTGGCGGACTTATAGAAGAGCTTGTCTTGTATGTATAACATGTATAGGGGAAAGCCTCTGTGACATTCTACAGGAACATCGTACTGAATCAACCCCGATGAGAGAGATGAGGGAGATTCATCTCTATCCCCCCACCCCCCCGTTTTTCAATTAAGGAAACGTTTGCTTTGGGCTTTTCTGGAAAAGGCTGACTCCCACCTACCCCCCCCACCCCCCACCCCCCCCACCCCCGCTACTCAGCCTTCCCGTCCGTTTTGGGACCCATGATGACAAACTCGGGTCGCAGCCTGCTGATTCGCCTGATTTGCGTGCGCTGAATGTTGCACGACGCTCGTTCTCCGCCGTCACGAAGTCGCACATGTTGCCGGGGGCTGCAGAGAGGGGGGAAAGAGAGAGATAGAGAAATATAGACAGAGAGGAAGAAAGAGAGAGAGATATAAGAGAAAGAAAACTTGTGACAGATAGACACAAAAGAGTCATGAACATTCATGCAAAAATGACATCTCAGATCCATAACAACATCACATCCTGTCATGAACTTGTGTGGTAGAGTCCTGCTGACGGCTGGCATATGAACACCCAACATTGAGGATTTTGCACAGTGTTCTGAGTATCCGTTTTCAAAAGGTCCTAAAATCAACTTTAGAGAACTGCACTAAGTTTCAGTAAGGGACAATATGCTATGAGAACTACATAACATGGGACACATTTTTTCAATTACTGAGTCACAGCAACTACAGTAACATTCTAAATGTGTTTCTTCATGTTCCAAGTGACCTCCACCTGGACATGTCATCCAGGTCTAGTTGCTTTGACAGGGCTTCTCAGAGGCCCACCAACCTCCAACTGCTCCAGGACAGCTGACTCTGTCAAAGGCTCTCCTCCGGAGGGGAGGAAACCAGAAACACAAACAATGAAACTGACTCTGGGAACACTGGCACCGCCACCCAGCACCGAACATGACCTACTTTCAACTGTTCTCTGGCAGCGACTTATCGCTAACCTCTATGGGAACAGCCGGTGTAACCTATACCTATAGAGGAGTGAGCAGGTCACTGTGGGCAGAGACTAGCAGCATCACCAGATCACCTGCCAACAGAACACTGTGTTCTGCTGAGAGAGCGTTACTTACTTGAGAACTTCAAGACCAAGGAGGCTACTGCACAGGTCTTTGGTCTGACATGAGTGGTACAAAGAAACAACGCAATATCTGCACGTCTTGACCCCTTCGACCCAGCAGACCTCAATGCTAATGTAGGACTGCTGCTGACAGGAACGCTAACTCATTTCAGTCCCCGTTAGAAAGATGCAGACTTGCAAAAAGCTGAAAAAGCAATGTCTGACCAAGCATGGACACCTGTAATAAAACTATTTACTTCACATATCAAAAGGTAAGTAGACTAAGCAGAGAACCAGAAATAACATTCTTCTGCTTTTCATCGTTGCCTCAGTTAGAAAAGAACGACCATCTCTTCCTAACGGGAAAACTGAACCGCAGCAGTAAGACGTTGACACTGAATCCCAACACGAGCAAAAACAAAAGAAAACGTCACCACCAAGTAGAAGAGTGCGACGACAATCCCACACATTCACTGTGAAAGGTGCTCTCGCTTGGCCTTGCTATACCCAAACATCCATCACTGTTCTTTGATACCACTTTGGAAAGGCTAGGCTAACCCAACATTAGCCAATTTGCTGACATCACCACCCTTTTTCCCACCCTCCAAATAATACCATGGTGAGAATATAGGCCCCGCCCGGCCCCGGGACCCCAGCTTCCAGGCTCTTAATTTACTTGAGTTCCTTCTTCCCCTTGAATCAGAGAGTTCTTTATGAAAACCTCTCAAAGTATGTATTCATGCGGTGCTCCCCTCCAAAGCCTTACCTTCTTTTTCCACACCACTCCTCACTTCAATGGCCCAGCCGACACCACACATCATTACCACGAGAACAGCACAGGACCACAACAGCGAAGGCCTGTAGAGGGCCCTCGTTGGCTAGCTAAACAACGCGAATGGCTGGACTAGATTGTACTACACAAGACAACATGGCGGCGATGAAGATGTCTCTGGAAAAGAAAACAGCAGGTGAAAAAAACGATTCGGACCCGTGAGTCACAACTCTGCAATAACATAAAATACATAGCTATTTTATGAGGGAAAAGAGAACTTCATGGACTTTAACCTCCAAGATGTCTGAGCAATGATGCAAAGCAAGATTTCCAGATCACTGTGCCTTGGCTTTCACTTCTTAAAATGTTTCTGTCGGTGAGACTTAAGAGGATGGAAAAAAGATAATGACTGATTACACAAAACAGTAAAACACATACGCTCATACTTGAAATGAGGGCTGCTAAAGCGATTTAGTTGCCCATAGAAAAACGAGTTTTGTTTCACTAATAAAGTGTATTTATTTATATGATGAATTACCTGACCCAAACAAGAGTTGAAATCTAAATGACTGGAATCACTCAACACTATTTTTGTTTATATATTTTGAGAAACACACTCCAAACAAGAGAATATTGATGTACTCGCCAGGTGATGAATGACCATCACAAATCAGCAGCTGTTGGCGAGAGGAAGGTACATGCCCTGTGAGGATACACACACACACACACACACACACACTCTCACACTCTCACACACTCACACACACACACAAACACCGAGCGGAGGTGACAAGTTGTAGCTTGACTTCGCCCACCATTACGTCGTCCTCAGAGATGGACCACACAGCCTGAGCGCCGGTTAAAGGGCCGGAGAAGAATGTCAGACATCTTTCATCCGCCGACGGAAAACGACGGCGCGCGGGGAGAGGAAAGGAGAAGCGAGGAAGAGAACTGGCGGGGGAAGGAAGAGGGAAAGGAGGGAGGGGGGAAGGAGGTAGAGAGAGTCAGAGGGAAGGAGCAGGCATGCTTGTGGGGCTCTTTTATTTGGAGGACAGATACGAAGGCTGGGAGGTCGGGGGGCGGGTGGTTGATGTCCCAGAAGCCCAGATGGTCAGTGGAAACTCACTTAAAGAGCAAGGGATGAAAACACACTCTTACATTTACATTTAGCAGACACTCTTATCCAGAGCGACTTACAGTAAGTACAGGGACATTCCCCCGAGGCAATCGAACTGGCAACCTTCGGATTACTAGCCCGATTCCCTCACCGCTCAGCCACCTGACTCCCCCAGACACTCTCCCAGTACAACTTGCATTGGGCATAATGCAGCAAGCGCCGATGAATTCTTTTTGTTGCCAGGAGGATGTGATTGGAAACACAGGCATGAGAGCGTCATTCTGATGGGAAACAGGCTACATGTACGTTTTAGTGCCTGTCGTGCACGACCCTCGGGGCGCCGCAAAAACAGCAGTCGTGTTTCCTTATCTCTGTTTGTTGACATCTGTAGCTATTGGTAACGGGTTCCTGAGCCGACAGATCCACAGCTGACCCTGCCTGCAGAGAGAGCGCTCGACCGTCACTCTCGGGCCAGACACGGGGCTGGGTAGGGCGGATCATCTTTGCAACATGTGTGACCCTGACTCTGCAAGACAGGTCTTGACAGGATCTGTGGGGAATATGAAGGCATATGGAAAAGAACATTCTTGCTAGGCACAAAGTAGAAAGGTGTGAGAGGGCAGCCCGGACTTTCACCACAGGGGATACCGCTGCACTGTGTGTTATCCAGCTCTATTTAGACTGGGTTTGAAAGCCATTGCAGACAAAGTCCTCACCGATCAAGGGCTATTTGCAGGCTCTATGGTTCCATTCTTTTGTGTTGGAGAACTACACACATCACAGGGTTTGTTTGTATAAATGATGAAACTTGATCCATTCAACTTGAAGATTTGTAGATGTTTGTAGTTTATTTATTGAGTAAAGACACCATTCGGATTGAATGATGATTTTGCTGTTGTAGACTTTTATTTTGTGTGTAGACTTTAGAGACTAAAGCGGACAGCAAGAGGATGAGAGAGGAGAGGATGAGAGGGGAGGAGTAGTTGTTATTGTCCCCCTCAGTGTGAGTGTTTTGAAATACACAGAAGCACCTATTAAATACTGGTCACTTCTTTGGCTTATTATGCTAAAGTGAAAGAAGCATTTAAAATGGATACTGTACATTTAAATAATTGGACACTCAAAACAGAGCAAAATATCACACGCACCAGCGATTCAAAAAGGGAGATGTGGGGGGGGGGGGGCGTGGTGTAAAAAAAGTGTGACTAAATCTGCCAACTTTTACAGTGTGTAGAAAGCCTTTTATGTTGGGAAATAATGCTCGCCACGGCATTTACATCTTCCACCGCCTCTTGTTTGTTGCTCTTGCCGCCGCATTAATCCTGTCCCTTTTTTCATCTTTAATCCTTACAACAACACGGGCTATGAGAACTAATAAATGGAAGGGTTCGATTTCCTCCATCGATGCCAAAGACGACAGGCTCACCTCCAGAGTGCAGGGGTCACGAGGAGTCCCACAGGGCCCCGGTAACTGGGGCCAGAGGGAGGGTGGGCGAGAGGGTCTGGAGCGGGGGCAATGTTTACACTCTGGGCGTTCTCCTATTGATCTTATATATCGCCGTGGATACGGTGCACCCAGGCAGGGCGGGTAACCATAATAGATAAGCACAGGGCGAGTATCATAACATGGATCATATCAAAGGCGCAGATTTTCCTCGTCTTTTTTGGGGGGGGGGGTGACTTTTTTTCCCCTGCGTGGCGCGGGCGAAGACGTTACGATACCCGGGATTGAGGGGGGGGGGGGGACTCAGGAAGGCGGTGGGAAATGAATTCTCGGGAGCATTCCTCCTTTAAAACGTCCACACAAACACAGATGCCATCTTCTAGCCTCACGGTGTTTGCATAGTTTTTACATAACGCTTCAAAGCGGGCCCGAGACCCCTGGACATTAGATCAACAGCAATCCATGAGAACGCCCTTCTGCTGAGAGGACCTGGTTATGGGCAGGGCCGCATCACACATTACCTCATGGCTAGCCCTGCAGATCTCACAGATGTGCAGCCATGATCCATGAAATCCTATTTGGACCAGGAGCCAAATGTATGTTTTGTGTTAGGGCATGGACAAAAAGTCTCTGTTCTTTTTTTCTCACTGACTTACATTCTCAAATATCAACAGTCAACAGAGAAACTGTGAAGATAGGCCTTTTGACTAGAGTTCAGCTGTGGTCGTACTCTAATTGTGATAACAAACAATTACTAAAAGGCTAGCTACCTTCTCCCAGGGTTTTGTTCAGCGGGCAGGTGTGCAGTCCACATATCTCTCCACCATCTTTATGAAATCTGTCTCCCTCAGTATTTTCTCTGGTGAGCATGTGTTCTGTATTAATACCTTACAGTAGGATATCCACGCGAATAAACTACACTGCACAAAAGCCCATCTGGCACCTGCCCTTTTTGCATGTTGCGTTACAAGGCATGAGAACTGACATCCAAACACTGCTACCGTGATCTTAGTGTCTTAGCCCCCACAATCACCATGTCAACCATCTTCACACCAATCCCCGTGGAGACCAGCTACCTGGCTCTTGTCGGGACAGTTTGTCACAGGCACATCCTTGGTCATGATCTCATTGCGGATTTCCATCCTGACGTTTCAGAAACACTTGCAGTGCGGTCCTAAGTAGTTCTCTGCTAGTTCTCCTGAAGTGGCAATCTTCATTCAACTCCCTCTCTTTTTGAAGACCAGCAGTGGATGTTCATCAGTTCAGGATGTCTGCTCATCAGGGTGGGCAGACCAGTGCCTGTACAGGTTTGCCCTATAGTGAACCACCAGTTGACCAATGTCTGAGGTAGATAACATTGAAGGCTCCTGGTTCATATCGGGCCAGGAGAGCATATAGCTTTCCGTCATTTCAGCAAGCACCTCTTGGTCTCGGTGTCTCTCGCTCTCTCTTTCTCTCTCTCTCTGTTATCCTGCGCCAGGTCTTCACAGCATCAAAGTGCAAATATCAACACAGCCCTTTTGCCACAGAGAAAGGTGTGAAAAACATTCTCAACCTTTCCACAAGTCACACCGCAGGAATGCAAAGTTTGTTTCTGTGTCTGTCTGAAAGCATGCAGCCATTCGCATGGTCCACTGTCTTATTTATTGGTATGTGGAGAAGGTAAGATGTAAACTTAAGGTTAAGGCCAATCCATTGGCTGGTTTATCCTTAGCTTAATCGATAACTAAATTAACTGTAGACAGAGATGTATGCTTCATGTTGTATGGGATATTCATCCCTTTTCACATCTGCTAAATACAGACTTGGCAAGTGCCAAGAAGATCTTGCCTTCCTCCGAATTTTCCAACTCATCCAGGCTTACCGCGACGCTTTCCAGCCAATCCCCAGACTGTTTATTTGTGAATAGACATACCAGGAAGTGAAACTCCAAACAATGGCCAGGGATTGTAAATCCCAATCGGCCCCTGTGTGCCAGCGTCTTGCCAACCTGGCCATAGCTACCTGCTCATTCTGGGGGGGACTGGGGAAAATAGCACATTCCTGAGGCCTGACTGGTGTCCTCGAGTCCTAACCCAGCTTCTCTATCCACCGGCCGAGGGTCTACGTGAGGGCAACAAGCAACCTGAAATGGAATGGGTGTCCCAGTGTTTATCACAGCACTCAGTAAACACAGATGGGGCCATTCGAAACGACAAAATGGCGGACGAGGCGGGTGTTTTGCTGCACAGAGTGATCCATCATCAAACCATTCAGCACCTGGCATCTCCCTAGGAAGTGGAGCAGCCATTAAAGACAAGTGTTTTGACTGCTCCAAGCTCTAATGCCACCCAAGCACATATTTTTACGATGCAGCGTTGGAATGATGTCTTGAACTCTTTCCGTTTGCGTCACCTAAGCTGTCACAATAGAAGTGAAACAATGCTTGTTTTTTTTTTACATGACACCTACCTAGCAAATATACATGTACATGTACAAGTGTTGAACCACAAAACGTCACAGTAACAAGGTTTTTTGAACAGACCGAACTGTATAGAATCCTTCGACACAGAAGGGCATTGTGTTTGCCAAAACAACTGTGACCTTCTGACAGACATCCTGTCTGCCTGAGTTAGACTGACGCGAGGACGCGCTCCATACACACTCAGGTATACGAAAGTCTGTCCTCTCAGTCGTATTGGGATGGCGCCGCTGGGTCGACGGACTCATCGACGTGATGACCTTTTCACTATCTCTAAGCTCTTCCATGCTCTGTTTTATGCAGCCCAATACAAACTTGACTTGTAGTAGCATATACACGTAGTGACGGTCACTGGCATTTGCTTGTGGCAACTGCTGGCATTCAGTTTATTCTGGGTGACGCCTGGTACAGTGATATGTCCACTCAGCTCTGAACTCTCAAAGTTCATATAATATATATATTTTAAACAGAAGCAGGCCAATTCCACATATTGTCACCTCATGCAGATTACGTAAGAGTTATTTTTCTGATATAATGGAAAAAAGTGACTGACTGTGGTTTGTCCTTTGGGTCATTCAGACGCACGTTTAGGGGAAAACAGACTTGAGTTACCATAGCTTAGAACGCCTGCTTGACCCTTTAGAGTGCTACCCATGCTGTTCGCCCCATTGTTTTTATGAGACGAGAATGTTAAGCAAGCCTCATTGCTACCAATTTATGTCCTCTTAAACAAATCCAAGATGGGTTGCCGGGACTCTCCTTTGCTCTCTCCGAAAGAAAACAGTGCTGACAGACGTCTGAGACCCAGCAAAAGTGCACATATTTTCCAGCTAAGATGGGAACTTCAATGGTCTGATGGAGAACATCCATCAATCAATAATAATGTCTGCCACACTGAGCGAAGCGGGGCCTATTGTGCAGAAACATGGCCCCGAGTCAAAGCCCTCTGGAAAAGGTACGTGGGTCAGCACAGACACATCTGGGATAGGATCAAAATGTACAACAGCAGTGAAGAGGCGAGAACGCTCTGGCTGGAAACTCAACTCAGAACGTTAACCTCGGCGGGCACCTTTGAAGAAAACGTTTTGACTGGGGATGCAGGAGATGCCTCGCGCCATTCGTGACAGTTCTCGACCTCCGACAAGCTGTGCGGAGACCAGAAGCATTGGCGCATCTGAAAGCTGTGACTCTGTGACTTTCCGTCAACCGTTTTAAAAGGAATACCTAGCATAGCTTCCCGAACGCTGGACACTAAGGTGCTGGCGGGAGGCGGGGGGGGGGGGGGCAGTTCCAGTAATATCGCACTGTTTAGAATGCTCTCTACAGCTCATTAAACACTTCAAACAATTTGTCTGCTTTGGGGGTGGGGGGGTGAGGGAGAACACACACGTTCACAGGGCTATATTTAGCCTTTTCTCCGTCCCAACTATTCGGGATCAGGGGTCATCTGCAGTCTCTTGCCCCTGTTGCCCATATGGATTTCTCATAGAGTCCCAGGTTGATTCCCTGGGGCAGACCAAACAGAGCATTTCAACAGACCTGTCTCTCACATCCTGTTTTCTATTTAAAGAGTTTGTTCCAGAAATATACCGGCAGTTATTTGTTTAAACCCTAACCCCACAGGAGCCGCCCAAATAAAAGAGTTAGGGTTCCACAAGCTTCCAGAAGAATGGAAACTACCCTTTAAAGTTGTCCTGTTCTCCGTTTCAAACTCCTGAATCTGGCAGTCAGTGACTGTTTTTGTTGATGTATTCTATTTCCATTTGAATTACTTTCAATACCACCCAGAACTCAAAGACCGGTTTTCTTAGTTGCCTACAACACACCTTTCACATTCTGCAGAGGAAAATCGAAATTTTGTAAATGACCAGCTCCCATCATCACCATCCGATGTCATCATACTGTAATTAGATGTTCTTAGCAACTTCTCAACTGCAGTTCTCTCCCC